>NW_006408599.1:7010077-7067400 GCF_000296735.1 Chrysochloris asiatica | reverse complement strand
AGTGTCACCAAGTCAGTTCCTATTCATAGTGACCATTTATAGGGTTTTTGAGGAGTAGTTAGAGGATTTGAACTGCTGAATTTGTGGTTCTCAGTCCAATATGGATCATATAGTGCTATACCAGGCGTCCATGTATATTGATAAGATAGGGTTCTTAAAATTTTAAAGAAATCATCATATTTTACTTATGACATTACAAAATGGCATCAGAATAGTTTTCTGTCTTTCCTTCTTTTATTTTTTAATGTGTGTTAACACAGCTCAGATGTCTGTAATTTTGAAATCACACCAGGGTCATATGTTTCAGATTTGTTCTATACTTACTCATTTGTTAATCAAAACAAATGGGCAATCTGAAATAATAAATTAATATCTCTGAGCCATTCTAAGTTTTAGAATGGGGAAAAGAATAACTGCTGCATTGGGTTTTGGGGAAGATTAAATGAGATCTAACATATAAGTACAGTTCTGGTGTGGCCCTCTAGGATAAATACAAAACCACAAGGCTGGTTCGAATAACAGAGTCTGGTTCAAACTCACCAGCATACAAGTTTGCTCTTAGTTGAAACGGACTCAATGGCACTTACCAACAAAACAAAGAACAAATAAATTCGTTATCCCAGTTCCTAGGGAGTAACCAATACATTTCTGGATCTTGTCTGAAAGCAGAAAATATCAAAGAGACATTTACCTGTGCTTTATTGACTATGCAAAGGCTTTCAACTGTGTGGATCATGACAAACTATCGATAACACTGTGGAGAGTGGGTATTTCAGAAGACTTCATTGTGCTAATGAGGAACCTGCACACAGACAGTCATTCAAACAGAACAAGTAGACACTGAATGGTTTAAAATCAGGAAAGCTGTGTGCCAGGATTATATTCTTTCACCATATCTACTTACTCGGTATGCTGAGCAAATAATCCGAGAAGTTGGATTGTATAAAGAAGAACATGGAATCAAGACTGGAGGAAAACACATTAATAATCTATGATATGTAGATGATACAACTTTGCTTGCTGAAAGTGAAGAGGACTTAAAATGCTTACAGAAGAAACCAAAGACCACAGCTTTCAGTATGGGTTGGGCTTCAATGTAAAGAAAACAAAAACCTTCACCATTGGACCAATAGATAACATCAGGATAAATAAAGAAAAGATTGAAGTTGTTAAAGATTTCATTTGCTTGCATCAACTATCAATACTCATGAAAGCAACAGTCAAGAAATCAATCGAACATTCGTCACCAATAAGGGAAGTGAGGGAAAAACAACAATGAAGCTGCGAGCTAAGCCCTACAATGGTCAATAGACCCCTGTGAACCTGGGTGGAGACCTGGTTGGCCAGCAATGTAGCAAAACCTGGGGACTCTTGGGCCCAGAGTCAGTGACATAGCCACAGAGGACTAGAGTAGAGAGTGAAGCATCCAGCTGATAAGAAGAGAAGGCATATACATAAGAATACCCACACTTGCAGATGATACCCACTTGACCTAGCTTCAATGTCTGGATGATCAGAGCTCAACTAGAAGAAGAAAGAAGAGGGAAAAAAGAGTAATCTGATACAATTTGATGAACTTCACCTATACCTATAGATGCAGTAGCTCAAAAAATCTTTATAGCGAGGATCATTCCACCCCATCCATACACAGAGTAGACAGGGATGGGCAATTTGGACATTGTCTACCCAAAATGGGGGAAGGGAGGGCTACAAAGACAAGAAGTGACTGTCTTACAAGCTTTCAAGAAGGAACCTAGATCCAGAGGTATTGGAGGAAGGTAGAATCTCCACTGGGTAGTATCCAATCTGTCTCTCTGGGGCTGATGAAAAGAGATGCAGATAGGTCTCTTGTGATACAATAGTGAAAAATTGTTATCAGGACTGATTGTGAGGGTTGGAAATGTAAAGATAGACATTTTGTAGCAAAAAGAGGGGAGTCTTTGCAGTCTAGGAGTAGAGGTCTCTGAGATCATCAAGGGAGAAGACCAGAGAGTGGGAACCTACCCAGAGAAACAGTGATGCCAGAGACAGAGGCAGAGAGCATGACGTGGAGAGATGGAGCAGCTGAGGACTTTAGACCACGAGAGGAAGAGGGGCTGTGTGCTGATGACCGGGGGTCAGCCTTGCAGTATATACCTGTTGGTTGGTTGATGAAGCAAGGAGGGGATTGTAACCATGGCAATGAAATGATATACAACAGGATGAATGTAAAACAAATATTCTCCCATGTAAACTATCACATAATTCACAATAAAGCATTAAAAAAAAAAAAAGAAAGAAAGAAATCAATCGACATATTGCATTAGGCAAATCTACTGTACAGGAACTCTTTGAAGTGTTGAAGAGCAAAGATGTCAATTTGAACACTAAGGTATGCCTGACCCAAGCTATTGTATTCTCAGTAGCCTCCTATGCAGGTGAAAGTTGGACAGTGAATAAAGAAGACCATAGTAGAATGGACGCATTTGTGCTTTGGTGCTGGAGAATAATATTAAAAATACCATGGACTTCCATAAGAACAAACCAATCTGTGCTGGAAAAAGAACAGCCAGAATGCTCCTTGGAAGTAAGGATGTTGAGACTTTGTATCTCATACTTTGAATGTATTATCAGGAGACACCAGTTTGCGGAGAAGGACGTTATGCTTGGTAAAGTGGAGGGTCAGCAAAAAAAAGAGGAATGCCTCCAATGAAATGGATTAGCACAGTGGCAGCAACAATGGGCTCAAGTATAACATGGCGCAGGACCAGGCAGTGTTTCATTCTCTTACGCATAGGTTCTCTATGACTCAGAAATACATAGACAGAACCTAAGAAGAACATCAAGCAATGCATGCTGCCTCTCCTCTGTCAGTGGTGATTATAATGGTGATAAAATGTATAGTTGAAAAGAGCTACAAAGATTATTGCCTTAATTCCTTTACTTTATAGATATGTAAGGTCATATGCCCAATGATAGATACACTATTGGATAGTAGTGTCTAAACCCAATGCTAGCTTTCTTAATTCTTACTTAAATTACTACTCACAATGTTTTTAAAGTACATTTCTTTTTAAAGGGAGATTCACAGTTCTAAATATATCAATGGGTCATTGACCTTTAAAATATGGGGTACCGTATTTTTGGAAGGATTTGAAAAGGTGGTTCACATTTTAAAAAAAAATGGGAAGCTGACAGAATCTGGAAACAATATTACATAAATAATTTATGAGAAAACTAAATATGTTTATTTGGTACAAAATATTAAGGAAAAACACAGTTACTGCATTAAAATATTTAAAAAACTTTCCAGAGGAAGGTGCAATTCTGTCTTCCCAATGATTACAACCATCTTTACATCCTAGATCTATAAATTATTTAAGGATATAATTAAGCTGCAGAATTGAAGGTCTCTTCAGGCAAAATGGAGTCCTGGTGTGGCATTGTAGGATAAGCACTGGACTGCTAATAGCAATGTTGAAACTTCAAATCCACCAGACCCTCCTTCGAAATCCTATACAGGGTAGCTATGAGTTGGAAGTGACTCAACAGCAGTTAACAACAGACAACATGGGCAAAATATTTAGTGATGCAGGATGCATCAAAAGAAGATGTAAGGAATATACAGAGTCACTGTAGCAAAAAGAACTGGTTGATGCGCAAACATTTCAAAAGGTAACATATGACCAAGAACTTATAGTATTAAAGGAAGAGTCTAAGCTGTCTTGAAGGCATTGGCAAAAAACAAAGTTCAGGAATTGATGGAAAATAAATTGAAATAATTCAACAAACTTACATAGCACTGATGGAGTTCAGTCATTTATGCCAGGAAATTTGCAAGATGGTTAGTTGCCCAACCAATTGTGACCATTCTAAAGACAAGTGACCCAACTGAACGTGGAAACCATCAAACAATATCATTAATTTCACTTGCATGTAAATACTTCAAAATTCGTTGCAGCAGTACATTAACAGGAAACTACCAGAAATTCAAGCTGGATTCTGAAGAGGATATGGAATGAGGGGTATTATTGCTAACATCAGATGGATATTGATTGAAAGCAGAAAATACCAGAAAGAGTTTTACTTGCACCTTGTTAGCTATGCAAAGGAATAAGATGCACTTAGAGTCCTAGTGTGGCACTGTAGGATAAACACTCAACCACAAGGTCAGTTTGAACTGCAAAGTAGGTGGTTCAAATTTTCCAATTGCTCCTTGGAAACCTTATACAGGGTTCTTATGGGTCGGAACCAACTCAATGACATTTAACAACAATAGCAACAACAAAGTGTGCCTGACCCAAGCCATTGTATTTTCAATAGTCTCATATGCATGTAAAAGCTTAACAATGAATAAGGAAGACCTGAGAAGAATTTATGCATTTGTATTATGGTGTCCTGGTGTGGCACTGTGGGCTAATGCGTCAGACTGCAAAGTCCTTTGAACTGCAAGGTTGGCGGTTAAAGCTCACCAGCTGCTCCTTGGAAACCCTATACAGGGTCGCTGTGGGTCGGAATTGACTCGACAGCACTTAACAACAACAACAACATTATGGTGTTGGACTGCCAGAAGACTGAACAAATCTGTGTTGTTAGAAATATAGACATAATGTTCCTTAGAGCAGTAAGACTTTATCTATCATACATTTTTGTCAGAGGGACCAGTCCTTGGTGAAAGACATCATGTTTGGTAAAGTGGTCATTGAAAACAATGGAAGACCCCCCCACGGAGACAGACTGATGTAGCTGCAGCAAAAATTGCTTCAAACAGAACAATTGTGAGGCTAGTACAGAATCAGGCATTGTTTCACCCTGTTATGCATAGGGTCACTATGGGCTGGAATGGTCTCAACTGCACAATAACATATGTGTTGTTGTTAGGTGAGGTCAAGTTTGTTCTGCCACATAGCAACCCAATATAGGATTTCTAAGGCTATAAATCTTTTTGGGAGGGAATGGCTGGTGGACTCGAACTGATGATCTTGTGCTTAGCAGTCCAGTGTTTATCCTACAGAACCACAATGCTTCCAATATATATATATTGGAGTGGTGTGATGCTGTAGGCTAATCACTGGATTGCAAAGTAGATTTGAACCTCTAGGTCAGCAGTTCAAAGCCACCAGCTGCTCCTTAGAAACCCTATGGTTTACTTGCACCTTGTTAGCTATGTGAGTTGGATTTGCCTCAAGGGAACTTAACAACAACAGCACAGCACACACACATCACACATACACAAGGGAGCTTCAAAAAGTTCATAGAAAAATTCCATTATCTTTTCAATTCATTTTTCCATGAACTTTTTAAAGCCTCACTCATAAATATATAAAATTTCACCCACTGTGATAGAGTTGATTTTGACTCAGCGATCTTACAGGATAGAATAGAATCGGTCCTTATGGTTTCTCTCAAGTCTGTAAATCTTCACAGGATAAGAGGGCCTCATCTTTCTTCTGAGGAGTAACTGCTGGGTTTGAGCTACTGATCTAGTGGTTAGTAGACTGATGCTTAGACCCACTGCATTACTAGGGCTCTCTCTGTCTCTCCATATATATGTGTGTGCATCTCTCTATATCTATCTATCTATCTATCTATCTATCTATCTATCTATCTATCTATCTATGGAGAGACACACATACATACATGTTGAGACTTCAGAAAGTTCATGGAAAAATTGAATTCAAAGAATATATTTTTCTATGAATTAAAAAATACATATGTATGTATAGTATATATATATATGTATCTGTACATATAAATAAAGTCTAAGGTGCCTTGGAAGCATTGTAGGATAATAAGCACTGGACGGCAAACTACAAGGTCAGTGAGTTAAACCTGCTAAGTGCTCCACAGAAGATGAAGCTGTCTGCTTTCCTGTTCCTGTAAAGATTTAGTCTCAGAAACCCTAGAACCAAAAGAGCAAACAGATCTGTGTTGGAAGAAGTACACCCACAGTGCTCTTTGGAAGCCAGGTCGGCCAGACTTTGTTTCTCATACTTTGGACATATTATCAGGAGGGACCAGTTACTGGAGAAGGATATCATGTTTGATAAAATGGAGGGTTGGAGAAAAAGAGGAAGACCCCCCAAAGAAATGGATTGGCACAGTGGCGGTAGTGATGGGTTCAGGCCTAGCAAGGATTGTGGGGTTGATCCAGGACTGGGCAGTGTTTCATTCTGTTGTGCATAGGGTCGCTATGAGTTGGTACCAACTTGCTAACACTTAACTACTAAAACTATAACTATGTGTTATAATTTATTCAATGGCAGTAGGTTGGTTGTTTTTGTTGTTAAGTGCTGTTGAGTTGGTTTCGATTCATAACGACCCAGTGACCCTGTATAGGACTTCTAAGGAACAGTTGATGAGCTTGAATTACAGACCTTGTGGTTCAAACTGACCTTATAGTTGAGCAGTTGAGTGTTTATCCTTACAGTGTCACACCTGGACTCCATATATAAATTATATATATATGTATATGTGTGTATATATATACATGTATGTTTGTGTGTGTGTGTGTGTATACCCATAAGCTGCTGGTGGGTTTGAACTGCTGACTTTTCAGTTAGTAACTGGATACTTAACTATTAATTAATTACATTTAACATTTAATCTGGACTTCTTGACTATATCCTTGAACCTGAGTATATAGAGTTGTTGTGAGTCATTGACTCAGTTGATTCATAGCAACACTATTTAGGGTTTCTGAGAGCAGGTGGTGGGTTTGAACAGCCGATCTTGTGGTTAACAGCCCAGTGTTTACACTACAATGCCGCACCAGGGCTCTAGTACAAAATCAGGACTCAAAAATAGAGAATGGACTGAGCATATTTGACATATAGACTAAAGTTACCTGTTAAACAGGAAAGAGATGAAAGAGACAGCTTCATGTAGAGTTTTTACCAACAGATGCTGTGTACTAATGGAAAAGTCTTATGGAGTGCTGAGCAACTGTTCTCTGAAAGTAAGCAAATTCATAGCCATGACTGCTATATGAAATAAAGAACTGTAAAATAATTCTCTAGCCTTCTTTAAGATTTTCTCAACGTTTCAATACAGATAGTATCATGCCATGAAAGATGCCTGGATGGTCATGTAGAATGGGACCCTTTATGCTCCCACACCTGAGGCACTCAGTAACATCAGCAGCCAGCAAACGTATCTTCAGAAAATCAGAGATAACCCATCTTATGTTCTTAGATTATTATTAGCTCTTAGTTTCTGCCTTTGTGCTCCATTTTCTCCTCTTTTCTACATAATCTTATTTCCCTTAGGAAGCCATCTAATTATTTCTTGAATGTCCCTAGTTTTTTATGTATATTTTCTTGACTTAAAGGACATCTCTTGCTAGATCTTCTTATATTGCTATATTCCTTTGTGTAACAAAATGTTTTTCAACTTCATCTTGAATGAATAGTCTTTAAATTTTTAATGTCAAAGAGAATATATTTTTATCTAGTCATTATCAGTTAAAATTCACATTTTGTGGCCATTTATTTCCACTAAAATCCATCTATTAGTCCCTAGAGCAATTATATAACAATTTTCAAATAGCACATATATCTATTATTTTATTTCTATATCAGACATATAATAAAATTATTATTATCTCCACTTGAAATATGAGAAAATTAAAAGAAAGTGAGGTTGAGTGACCAATACAAAGCTACTCAGCTCATTACTGGAAATGTTGGAAGTAGAAAGAATTCACATCTTATTATTTCTATTCCCATGCTATCCTAAGATTGCACAGTATCTTATATTCCTTTTATCTTTATTATGCCTTGTCACATGACATACTTGTTTTGATTGTTTCATAAACACTTGTCTTTCTTATCTTTCTTTTTACTCTAATTGAATTTGGGGAACAATGAGTATGTAATGACATGTGAATGGAAACACAGAGCTGTACTTGACACTGCATCCCAAACTAGGAATTTCTACAAAGTACGATCATGTTGAATACAGTCTGCTTATTGTTACTCACCACCACTCGTTTGCCACTTTTTCATACTGTGGTGGCTTGCATATTGCTATGATGTAGGAAGTTCTGCCATTAGTATGTCAAATATCAGACTAAGACAGGCTAGGAAGAAGCAGAGGTGGACTACTTCCTATGGAACATTGTCAGACAGCACCAGAATATTGCATATTGAAACATGATGAAGAACACCAGAATATTGCAGATATAGTACAAGAAGATAAGTGGGAGCCACTTAAAATATGCCTGGGGAAGAGTTGCCTCCTCAAAGTAGGGTGGAGATCCTGATGACACTAATGTAGTAAAACCTCAGGACCTTTATGTGCTGATGGGCACAACTCAAAATGACCACAGCTGTAAACATCCATCAAAAATCAGAACATGAAATGTATGAAGCATGAATCTAGGAAAATTGGAAATTGTCAAAAATGAAATGGAATGCATAAAGATCAATATCCTAGATATTACTGAGCTGAAATGGACTGGTATTGACCATTTTAAATCTAAACTAGTGAGCTGAAATGGAATGGTATTGACCATTTTGAATCTAACAAAGCTCTATCTTGAAGTATAATATGTCTACATGGAAGAACAATTAATACCTCTATTATTCAAATTTAAACACCAAACACTAAAGCCAATGATGATGAAATTGAAAAATTCTACCAATTTCTTCCGTCTGAAATTGATCAATCATACAATTAATATGTATTGATAATTACTGGTGATTGGACTGCAAAGGTTAGAAACAAAGAAAAGGATCAGTAGTTGGAAAATATGGCCTTGATGATAGAAAGGATGCTGGAGATCACATGATAGAATTTTGCAAGACCAATGACTTCTTCATTGCCAATACCTGTTTAAAAAGATGGCTTACCAGATGGAATACACAGAAATCAAATTGACTGTATCTGTGGGAATATATAGTAGAAAACTCCCTAATATCAGCCAAGTCAAGGTTAGAGGCACACTGGAACAGACCATCAATTACTCATATGCATATAAGAAGCCAAATAAAATTAAAACAAGTCCGTGAGAGCCAAAATATGACCTTGAACATATCCCACATGAATTTACAGGTCATATCAATAACAGATTTGATAAATTAGACACTAATGACTGAAGACCAGATGAGTTATTGAATGACATCAAGAATATAAATCAGGAAGAAAGCAAAAGGTCATTAAGAAGATAAGAAAATAGAGAAGATCAAAATTTATGTCAGAGGAGACTGAAAGTTTCTCTCCGGCGTAAAGATGCTAAAGCAAATGGAAGAAATGAGGAGGCAAAGAGCTGAAAAGAAAATGTCAAAGGGTAACAAAAGAAGACAAAGCAAGTATTATATCTAAATGTGCAAAGACCTTATGGTAGAAATCAAAAAGGGAGGAATATGTTCAGCATTTCTCAAGTTGAAAGAACTGTAGAAAAAATTAAAACCTCAAATTGAAATATTTATGGAATCTATTAGCAAAGTTGAATGATGAAGAAAGCATCAAAAGAAGATTGAAGGAATACACAGTCACTATATAAAAAAAAAAGATGATTGTGTTCAACCATATCAAGACATAGCATCTGATCAAGAGCCAATGGTACCGAAGGAAGAAGTCCAAGGTGCACTGAAGGCACTGGCAAAGAACAAGGGTCTGAGAATTGATGGAATACTAATGGACATCTTTCAACAAACTGATGCAGCACTGGAGGCAATCACTCATCTATATTAAGAAAATTTGAAGACAGCTACCTAGCCAACTGACTGGAAGATATCCATATTTGTGCTGATTCCAAAAAGAGGTCACCTAGCGGGATGCAGAAATCATCAGAAAATATCATTAATATCACATGCAGGAAATCAGGAAAGGTGTATGCCAGGTTTGTATTCTTTCACCATACTTACTTAATCTGTATGAATAATTCAAGTAGCTGGATTATATGAAAAAGAATATGGCATCAAGATTGGAGAAAGGCTCATGTGTGCAGATAATACAACTTTGTTTTCTGAAAGCAAAAAGGACCTAAAATACTGATGAAAATCAAAGACCACAGTCTTCAGTATGGGTTGCACCTCATTGTAAAGATAACAAAAAATTCTCAATATCAGACCAATAAACAACATCCATATAAATGGAGGAATGTTTGAAGTTGTCAAAGACTTCATTTTGACTGTATCCACTATCAACACTTCTGAAAGCAACAGTCAAGAAATCAAATGACATATTGCATTAGGCATATCTGCTGCACAAAACCCCTTTAAAGTGCTCAAAGAGCAAAGATGTCAGTTTGAGGACTAAGGTGCACCTGACCCAAGCCATGGAATTTTCATTAGCCTTTTATGCATGTGAAAATTGGACAATAAATAGGGAAGACCATAGAAGAATTGATGCATTTAAGTTCTGGTGTTGGAGAAGAATATCAAAACTACCACGGACTGTTAGAAGAACAAACAGATCTGTGTTGGAAGAAGTATAGATAGGGTGTTCCTTGGAAGCCTGGATGGTGAGACTTCATCTTTCATACTTAGAACATATTATCAAGAGGGAACAGTCCATGTAGAAGAACATGTTGCTTGGTAAAGTGAACAATAGGAAGACCCTCAGTGATATAGGTTGGCATATTGGCTGCAGCAATGGTTCAAGCAGAGCGATGATTGTGAGACGGGTGTACGACCAGATAGTGTCTCATTCTGTTGTGCATAAGGTGGTGTGAGTCTGGTCTGACTTCATGGCTCTTAACAACAGCAGCATTCCCACTGACAGGGAGATGACATTTTCATTCTTGGTATTAGGATCACTGCCTGATGAAGAGGGCTAGAAGAGAAAAATTTTAGAGTAAGGGGATGATGATTAAGAAGATCTTCAGAAACTCTATGCAATCAGTTCCCACATATTCCTAAAATACTAAATTTCTGAAGCTAAATTAATACCTAACCTTACAGAAAAGGATAACACACCTTTTGTGGGTCTTTGGAAGGAAGATTATATAAACTCATGCATGGAGGACAGGATCTGCCATTGTCTCTGTAATACCCAGTAGATGACACATGGTCTGGACTGTCACAAATTATGAGTTACAGCTGACAAAGAGCAGTGGTCTTAGTTAGGTATACTGACTGAGGCACTAGCCAAATGTAAACTTACATTTGACTGTCTTAATTCTGTGGTCTTAAATTCTATTTATTAATGGAACCACAGCTAATTTTTCAACTAATACTGCCTTGATACTTGATTGTAATGAGTACTTAAATGGCCAAATAAATGAAATCATTAGTGTTTCCATCATCTGTGACAAAACCTTTAGTTTGTGATTAAACTCTTCAGTCTTTAGCTAGGCCTCTAGTTTAAAGTCTGAGTGACTTTGTACTGCATCTCAGTCCTAACTGATGCCCTTATCTTGATTGAGTCATCATTTTCCCATCCAGCTGTCATTATGCTGTCAATATGCAATGCTTCTCACCTGAACAGGTATCTACTAGGTGGCAAGCACAACTCTATAGGTCTCATTCCTATCCACCACCTCCTTATGCAAAATGGAGCATATCCTATTTGATAATAGTTTTGTTGTGCTGCCTACATTTGTACAAGGTGATTAGTATTTACAAATTCAAAGTTAAAATGATTCATAGACACTTTAGGCTAAAATTAGCTTTTACTCTCTTCTGCAGTGTTAATGTACTTTCATAAATGACTACATCATGAAATAATCATGAGATAGGGCAGCAGAGAAGATGAGAGCCTAGACTGAATTGAGAAAAGGGGCCTAGATTTTAATTTTGACTCAAACCCCATTATGTCTGTAAAGTTTGGTAACTTTTGCTTTTTTAATTCTCAATTTTCTTTTATGTAAATTAACTATGTACAGCTTTCTGCTTTATATTTTGGGGCAGTTACATGTGATAACTTATAAAAAGTACATAGTGCAGAGACTGGCATATAGTAAGTGTTAAATGAATGATAAAATATATAAGTCATAGATTATTTTTCTCTTTATCTCACATGGTCTAACTTATTCTGATATTTATACTATACAATCATTACATATTTTATTATTCCCCCTTCATTTTATATTTCTATCCATATTTCCTTTTCTTATGTTGAGTGCCATCTAGTCAGTTCTGATTCACAGCAATCCTGTCTGGGGATTCCAAGGAGCGACTGTTGGGTTTGAACCATCAATTTTATGGTTAACAGTCCAGTGCTTATCCTCCAGAGCCACACCATTTCTACTCATTTTTCCTTTTCTTATGAGCACCTACAAATTGTACATTAAAGTATTTCTTTTCAGTTCATTTTTATATGCTTATTTATATATAGTTGTTGTTAAGTGCCGACCCATAGTGACCCTGTATAGGGTTTCCGAGGAGCATCTGGTGAACTTGAACTGCTGACATTGTAGTTCAAATGACCTTGCAGTCCAATGCATTAACCCACAGGTCTCATTTATATATATTAAAGTCTGATAAATATATTTTTGTTAAGTATATATATAAGGATAAATTGATAACAAATAGTATTATATTATAAATATTGATTTCATAATATTTTATCCATAATATCATTTTTGGGGGGACTGAGGCACATCACCATGGATAGATACAGCTCAGTACTTCTGATCATTGTATAATATAAATAAATATTAGGCATGGGTGTCATTTCATCAATCTGTTCTCTTATTTATGTATCCTAGATTGCACCCACCTCTCTACTTTCACGGACTCCTGGTGTGGCCCTGTTGGTTAGCATGCTGGACTGCAAAGTCCACTTGTTCCGGGAGACCTGCTATTGAAGTTTGCCAGCTGCTCCTTGGAAACCCTCTACAGGGTTGCTATGGGTTGGAACCCAACTTGACAGCACTTAATAACAACAACTCTATTATCACAAGTCAAAGTGGGGCAGTGTACAATAGAATGCATGGTCTTGTGAACCTATGAAAAAGTTCTTCCAGGGTTTGTATATCTTTTATGGGATGAGCAAGACTACTGAGATCATTAGAATATGATTTCTTTCCCACGTGACTTGATGTTTATATCACATTATTTCCTCATGAAAGTTCCCATTATGACCTGTCCTCAAAGCACTTGGAATCAAAATTTCTAACCATTGCCATTCTGATAGTGTGCACCAGTGTTTTGATAGTGTAGTTCATGACTCTAATCTTCATTGAGAAAGAGCATCTATTTCAAGTAAGTAGCATTTCACGTTTTATCTCATGCTATTCAAACAATTTAAGCATTTTTCTCTTGGGTTTCATAGCTTTTTCTTGCTGTTTTACAAGAATTCTAATTAATTCTTTGACAGTTATTAATTTACCAATTATCTTCTCTGAGTCTGGCACCTGTCTGTTTACTTTGTCTCCAGTATTTGTTGTTAATCAGCAATCTTTAATTGTGATGTATTAAAATTCACCAATGTTTTCTTTGTGGTTTAATAATTTTGGGTAGTGACTTTAGAAATAACTTGTTAATCTCAAGGACATTAAGATACTTTTACCACCTTTTCAACTTTCTTACTTTACCTTTTTCACTTAGGAATTTATGCCTTGTGGAGTTCATAATTGTATAAACCAAGGAAAAACAAAACAAAAACCAAACTGCCATCAAGTAAATTCTGACTCATAGCGACCCTGTACAGCAGAGGTGGGAATTTTTCTGCCAAAATTTTTACCACTATTCGTGGGCCATACAAAATTATCAACTTAAAAATTAACCTGTTATATTTGGTCAAACATTCAATTAACTCGCCCCTAGGTAGCGTAGTGGTTAGGAATCGGGCTGCGAACTTAAGGTCTACAGTTCGAAACTACCAGCTGCTCCGCAGAGAAACATGAGGCTTTCTGCTCCCGTAAAGATTTACAGCCTCGGAAACCCTGTGCAGGGTCGCTATGAGTCGGAACTGATTCCATGGTACTTAACGACAAAAACAATGTGATGACTGGAACTGCAGTTGCTTCGGCAGGGCCAGGCCAAATGATTTTGAAGGCCTTATATGAATGTGAAAGCTGGACAGTGAATAAGGAAGATCGTAGAAGAATTGATGCCTTTGAGTTGTGGTGTTGGAGGAGAATACTGAAAGTGCCATGGACTGTCAAAAGAACCAATAAATCTGTTTTGGAAGAAGTGCAGCCAGAGTGCTCCTTGGAGGCCAGGATGGCTAGGCTTCGTCTCTCCTACTTTGGACATGTTGTCGGGAGGAAACAGTCGTTGGAGAAGGATGTCATGCTGGGTAGGGTGGAGGGTCAGAGAAAAAGAGGAAGACCTCTAACGAGATGGATCAGCCAGGTGGCATCATTGATGGACTCAAGTGTGGCAGCGGTGGTGAGGTAGGCCCAGGATCGAACATTGTTTCGTTCTGCTGTGCATGGGGTCGCTATGAGTCAGTTCAGACTCGATGGCACCTGACAACAACAACAACATATGGCCCAAGGGCTGAATAATCCCCTCCGCTATTGTAAAAGATTTCTGAAGTTGTAGTTGTTGGCAAAAGCAGAAAGTCTCATCTTTCTCCTATGTTGTAGCTACTGGATTTGAATTGCTGATCTAGTGGTTAGCAGTCCAGTGCTCACCCTACAGCACCACCATAGCTTCTTTCATAACTGTATAGGGTGTAGAAATGACGCTATCTTTTTACATTAGTAACATCATCAACTGCTGTACTGCTGGCTGTGAAAAGGGTGCATGGCAGATAGTATGGACGGTTAGAGACGGTTAACATTTTCTTCTGTAACTTGACCAATATCAGTATCATTGAAAATAATAAATTATTAAGCATAATTTACAAACCATATTGGTGGAGGAATTTTGGGATGATTGAATAATAGTGTTCTCTATTTCAGCTTGGTTATGTATTGTCTTTTTTTTTTTTTAAACTAGAGTACACACACACATATTATGCAAGATAATGGAGCAGGTGAGAACATATTTCAGAATCAGAAAAAGAGATTTTAATTCTGACTCAGTCTTTTATTATTGCTGTAACCTTTAGCGAGTGTGTCTTGTGTCTCAATTCCTTTGTCTGTAAAATATCTATGCGATGGTTATAATGTTGTGTGATAGTTAAATAAGGTTTTTTTTTGTGTGTGTTTTTTTTTTTTTTTTTTTTTTTTTTTTTGCTGATCTACTTATTTATCTACTTATCTATTATCAAACTACCTACTATTGGTGATAGCAACGATATCAAAAATTTTAATCATTTTTCCAGCAGCTATCATAGTAGGTTTTAAATATGTATTTGTTAAATTATAAGAAATGGGTTCAGATAATGAATCATTTTTCTTTTTAGCTTTTTGTTCTGCATAAAGTATCACTGGTGGTGATGGCTGTATGCTGTGGAGTTGGGTTCCGACTCATAGGGACCCTGTATAGGGTTTCCAAGGCTGTAAATCTTTATGGGAGTAGAAAGTCTCCTCTTTCTCTCATGGAACAGATGGTGGTTTCTAACTGATGACCTTGAGGTTAGCAGCCTGACTCGTAACGACTCCACTACCAGAGCACCTTAAAGTAATGCTAGCTAACATTTATAAAGTCTGAGCTGTGTGCCAGACAGCGCTGCATACCTTCTGCATGTTTAACTTAGTTGGTTCTCAGATCAATGACTGAAACAGCTGTCAACCATACCGTCATTTTACAGGTGAAGTAATGGGGACAGAGAAAATTGAAGTAACTTACCCAAGGTTTCACAGCTGATCAAAGGTAAAGCCTATATCAAATTCAGACATTTTAGCCTTTAAGATTCAGGTTCACAAACATTGCACTTTGCTGTTTTTCTTTAGAGTCTGTATCTATCTGTAGGACAGAAGAGTATCTACAAGTCGAAGCCGAATACCCGTTGTCCCTCTTACTAATTGTGTGAACATGGATAAGTAACGTAACTTTACTATGCTTTAGCCTTAGTTTTGCAAAGTACAAAACACAAAACAAAAATCGTATTACCAAGTCTCCTAAAGTTCTTCTGAAGGTTAAGTGAGGTAATCTATGTGAGGCACTTAGTACAGTGCCTGGTACATAAACATTTAAGACACATTATTAATACTGGTTCTATTACAACCATATGTGTATTTCATTTTGCCTATAAATTAAATAACTAATCATTTCATTCCTTTTTAGTATTTATAAATCACAAGATGCATTCAAAATGGAGCCACTTTGTAGAAATTTCAGGTTCACTAAATAATGTATTTCAAAAACCTCCTATGCCACCACCTCCACCCTCATTAGGGCATTAAGTTTATTTGTTGTTGTTAAGTGCCATCCAGTTAATTCTGACTCATAGAGACCCTGTATGAGGTTTCTGAGACTGAACATTTTTGCTGGAGTAGAAAGCCTCAAACTTCTCTCTCTCTCTCTCTCGGAGCAGCTGTGGGCTCAAACTGCCAAGCGTGTGGTTCACAGTACAGTGATTATCCCACAGAGCCACCATGCTCCCATTAAGTTTATTGGTATCTAAGAAAAGATTGTTTATTCTCTCTGCACCTCTGTAAAAGATGGGTTTAAACTAGCTTCTCTTTTAGTTGTTTTCTGACCCTGACCATCAATGAATGTGCAGTGTGAAAAAAACAGAAGATAGGTATATCTGGGTGAGCGATCCCTAGGGTTAAGTAGTGATGAGTTTAGATGATTTTAATTTTATTTTTGCTGTTATAAGAGCAGGTCTTAGTATTTCCTCATACTATCTCTTTCTCTACCCACCAGCCCTGTCAAGGTCTTCTTACTTTTTTTCAAAGCCCCAAGTTTTCTGCCACTGGTTTAATGGCTTTGTAAGCACTGAGCAAGTTATGAATGTGAAGTGACTGTCAGCCACTAAAAGCCTGTGAATTAGTGTTTCCTGCCTCTGCCCATCAGGCAACACACTTTTATTGAGAAATAACTTATCCCTACTGAGTGGGCTGACCTCTCACTTATATGTTCTGCTCCAGTAGGCCTAGCACCTGTCCCCCAGGGCCCGTAGAAGATGCCTAACTATGACAGACAGATAGGACTCTCTCAGTCTTCTGTGAAATATTCGGGCTTCTCCCAAGTCAGAGGTGGATGTGAAAGAGAAGATTACTCTTGGGTTTAAAACTAATGTGAGTTTTCCATTCTGGAACATCCATTACTTAACACCTATGTACACCTGTAATCTCCCGCTTAATCAGTAGCTTCACTTCCTAATTCTTCCTGCCTCCGTAACCAGCAGCTTCACTCCGTACCATAAGAGTCTACCTCCTCTCTGAAAGTACTGAAGAACACATCTACTTTTAGTTCTTTGTGCCATTTTATCCCCTTGAGAGTACATGTTCTGCAAGTCATTTGCACTTTGAACTATAGCTCCAATTTATGGCGGGGTAGAATTTTATTTCTTGTAAAAAAACAAAAAAACTAACAAACAAAAAACCATGAATCTTGACTTGGTAGCACCTAACAACAAAGTGAGGTAGAGACCTAGCTTTGTTCTTTAAATAAATGCTCATTGAAAACTCCACCTTATTTATTATGTGTGGACTTCCCAAGCATATGTTGTTTCTTTGCTTAGTGGGCAGTATTATTTACAGTTTGGAGGAGATCATCTTTTCTGTGTTCCTATGTATAACCTTAGTAATTTTTTATACCAATACTTCTTTAAAATAGATTTTTTTTTAGAGCAGTGGTAAGTTTATAGAAAACCTGTACAGAACTATAGAAACCATTGAATTGTATGTGTGTACCTGCACATGAATGTTTATAGTCACTTTTTCTAAGCTATTATAAAGAAGTAACTATCAAGCTACAAAAAGACGTGGGAAAACTTTATATGCATTTTGCTGTGTGAAAAGCCATCTGAAAAGACTATGATTCTAACTAAATGATATTTAGGAAAAGATTAAGCGATAAACACAATTGAAAAACATAATGAAGTGTACTATTCGGGGAGGAGAACATTGACTTTATAAAGAATGGCAAGGTACATACAGTATTGTCTGTGAAACTTTTCACAATATTTTATTTTTTACAAGCATTATTGTATTACTTTCTCAATCTATGCACCCCACATTTTTTGGTTTCATGAGAAATGGTTGAAAAGTTTCACTTTTTCCACTTTGCTTATTTATAAAGTAAGGCTCAAGAACAATTTGAAGTGACTTGTTCAGTGATAGATACAAAGATACAAACACAAGTCTTCAGCTACCTTGCTTGGTTCTTATTATTTTTCTGTTTATTGCATCTGGGGCTTACTTTGCTGGACTGTGTGTGTTACCTTGTGCCCTGGAGCGCAGTGTCTCCTAGGCCATTATTCCAAGTAATTGGAAAGTAGGAGCTGATCCTGATGAAAGCACATTTCCTAAGTGCTTTCTTTCCCTTGGGTGATTGTTAGTGTTGCTAGGCACAGGATGCAAAACTTTATCACTTAGCATCTCAGAGCATCTCAGTAGGAAAATATCAGCATATTCAACACAAGTGTAGATTTCTCACAGGTAGAAGAGACAAGGCCAGGTTGTGAATTAGGTGCTCATGTCTGTCCATGCACTTGTTAGCTTCTGTCTTGTAAGATCTGACTCATGGTGATCATTCATGTACTATCTTCATGATAACTGATATATTAGAGTCCATGCTTTTTCTACTGTGTCAATCCAGCTCGTTGATGGTTTTCCTCATTTTTGCTTACCCTCTGTGGGTTAATGCGCTGGGCTGCAAAATCGGTTTGAACCACACAGTCAGTGGATCAAGGTCACCAGTTACTCCTCGGAAACCATATACAGGGTGGCCATGGGTTGAAACTGACTCAACAGCACTACTATACCAAGCATGATGCTGCTTTATAGTGATTGGTCTTTTCTGATGAAGTGTCCCAAGTAAATAAGTCTCAATGCCCTTACTTCTAAGGAGTTTACTGGTTACAGTTCTTCTAAGACTGATTTATTTGCTTTTCTGGTATATTCATATTTTCACCAGCATCACAGTTAAAATGCATTGATTCTTATTCTGTCTTTCTTCAATAGTGTTAAGCTTCCTCAAACATATGAGGTGATTGAAAAGACCAGAGCTTGAGGGAGAAGCACTTTAGGCATCAGAGTGACACTTTTGCTTTTTTAAAGACTTGAAAGTGATCTTTTGCAGCTGATTTGTCCAATGTGATATGTTGCATGATTTCTTGCCTGCTTTTTCATGGACATCGATTGTTGACCTAAGTAAAATTGAATTATTGGCAATTTTTATCTCATCTTCATTTGTCATGATGTGCATGCAGTTGGTTGTGAAGACTTTCATTTTCTTCATGTTCAGGTGTAATCCATACTGAAGGTTTAAGGTTTTGACCGCCACTCAATTAACCCAAACCAAATCCACTGCTGTCAAGTCAATTCCAACTCATAGTTATCCAATAGTACAGAGTAGATCTGATTCCATGGGTCTCTGAGGCTGTAAATCTTTACAGAAAGAGACGTCCTCATCTTTCTCCCACACAGTGGTTAATGTGTTCAAACCACTGACCTTTTTGTTAGCAGCCCAGTGCGTAACCCATTGTGTCAACAGATTCATTCATGCAGTTCTTTTGTTAGTTAAGGGCCTTCGAGTTGGTCACAACTCATGGCAACCCTGTAGAGGGTTTCTGAGGAGTGACTGGCAGGTTTGAACCATGCTGATCTTGAAGTTCAGGTCAAGTGCTTATCTTCAGCACTACATCCTTAAAAGCAGAGTGACATAGACACCCATTCAGAAAGACAGCATAGCAAGGGAACGATATAAAGGCTCCTTAAACACCATGTGCTTAGGCCATCTGAAATTTCATAAATGTCAAATCATGCTTTTCCCTTTGGCCAAAAAAGGAAGATATAAGTTCTTTCATAAAGAACAGCAAGATTCCAGTTGATCTAAGAGAATCTACCCTGATGTGGTCAAAGCTGAGAGTAGATTATCATCATGTGACCTATTTTTGTTGTAATTAATTGTATTGAAATACTGGTAAATCTACTGTTTTTGAACAGCAGCCGATTCTGTGCCCTTCATCAGTATTACCACAATCTGCTGTGTCCAGTGGGAAGAATTAAGCACTGGTATCAACCATATTTCACAGGCATCCCTTAGGATGCCTGTTTAAATGCAGCTCTTGCACCCTATTTTCAGAGATTCTTACTTATTTTTCTCTACGTTTTGAATAAGTGCCCCGGATGATTTTGAGGCAAGCAGACCACGTTCCACATATTGCAAATGCTAGTCTAATATAACACAGTCCAAACAACAAACCCGATGTCACCTCATCAATTCAGACTCACAGTAACCCTATAGGATAGAGTGGAAGTGTCTAAAAGGGTTTCCTAGGCTAAAATCACTATGGAAATAGATCAACACATCTTTTACCTATGCATCAACTGGTAGCTTTGGTTTGCAGCTGACGAATCCATCACTGTGCCAACAGGGTTCCCCAGGTTTAATACAGAAACCAAAAAACAAACCAATTACCTTCAAGTCGATTCCAATTATTTTACCCTATATAGTGTTTCTGAGGCTGGTCCTGGTATGGTGCTGTTGCATAAGCACTGGACTGCCAACTGCAAGGTTGGCAGTTCAACCCCACCAACTACATCATGGAAATCTTATGTTGAGTCGCTCTGAGTCTGAACTGACTCAGGGCAATTAACAACAATAACAACAATGGCACTTAACAATAATAACAATAACAACAACAACAACATTTTTATAACAGTAGAAAGCCTCGATTTTTTTTCCCTAGGAGTGACTGGTTAGTTTGAACTATTGACTTTGCCATTAGCAGTCCTGTGTTTATCTTACAGCACCACACCCTTAATTGTGGTAAGATATTTGAGAAGGGAAAGGAAAAAGCTTGCCATTCATATGAAATAGTATTATTTGTTTCATACTTTATGAGATAATTATATATATAGTTTCTCAAATAATCTTCACAACTACCTAAGATTGATAAAATGGATTATTTATCTTCTTTTTCTTTTTTAAAGTAACCGATAGAGACACAAAGAGACTTAATATTTTATTATTAATCAGTAAATAATGGAGATAAGATTAGAATACAGTATTTTGTTTTGTTTTTCCCCTATAAGGTCAGTAGCTTTGATAATATGTCCATGCCTAGGCCCACCCCAGACTAATCCTTGAATCTGTGAGGTATGGAAGACATGCTTTGGTATTTCCTTGTTACAGCAGTTTTAGATTCATGGTTAAAGAAACCGAGGCCACTCTGAGAGGTGAAGCAGAGTTTCAGATTTTATTAAGCCCGCTGACTCAGAGGAGGTAATCTCTCCAGATTCTGAGCCTTGAATGGAAAAGCAACCTGAGCCTATATGAGGCCAGAGACCAGGGAGGGGCCAGGCTGCATACCTGTTTGAGGGCAGGGGAGAAACCAGGAGTATTGGTCCCATTTGGTGACCTGATTAGCATTTTAGCTTGCCTCCTGGGCTGGAGAGGGCAGTGACCTTTTCCTGTTCACCCTAAAATCTCCTGCAAATAATTTTAAATCTAAGGATGAGTATCACTAGATTCTAGGTGATGGCTCTACTTATAGCAGTGTGTGCATAATACTTATGAGAAGGGATCCTCAGCATGTCTAGCAAAGGTCCAGGATAATGCAGAGACTTGGAGCTCTGGGGACAGTTGCTTACACAGTTCTCTGACCTCCCTTTGAAAATTTATTAACTGAAATGAATGTAGCTGGTTTTCTAACTCAGAGGATATTAGGGGCTCAGAGACCCCGTACCTCAGCAGTGACCTTTCTCTTCATCTAAAAGATAACCTTCCCACAAAATAAAATAAAAGATGATCCCATCAGAGTTACACTGAGACAGAAAGCTCGAGTGTCAGGATCACCTCTTCCCTCTGCCCCTTCCTGGGAGCTTGGTGGAGCAGGACCATTGTGACAAAAGGCTCCTGTGAAAGGAGAATGTTCTTCCATCTTTCTCCTAAATGAATTCACCTTTTCTAACTTTAAAAATAATTGCCAATTTCTTTTAAAATACAAATAATTCCGACAAGACATAGCATAAAAGCAAATTTATGTGGACAGTCTTTAAGATCTACCCTACTGTGCGAGTGTATGTGTGTAAAACAGAAGCATACACGAAAGTTTGACACATATTGGACTGCATTTTTTAACTTGCAGCTAAGTTACTTAGTGTTGCTGTAACAGAAATACCACAAATGGATGGCTTTAACAAACAGAAATTTGGTTTTTCACAGTTTAAGAGGCTAGATGTCCAAATTCACAGCTTCGATTCTAGGGGAAGGCTTTCTCCCAAGGTCAGTTCTGGAGGGTGATCCTTGTCTCTTTAGCTTCCGGTTTATTGTTCCTTGGCGATCTTGACATCTGCCTTACACGATTTCTGTTGGTTTTTTACCATGCTTGTTTAATCTCTTTTTAGGAATCAGGCTGTGAACCGCAAGGTCAGCAGTTCGAAACTACCAGCCGTTCCGCAGGAGAAAGATGAGGCATTCTGCTCCCGTAAAGATTTACAGCCTCGGAAACCCTGTTCAGGGTCGCTAAGAATTGGAACCGACCCCACGGCACTTAACAACAAATATCTCAAATGAGATAAACTAAGACAGCACCCTACACTATCTGATTACATTAACACAACAAAGACAATCCATTCTCAAATGGGATTATAACCACAGGTATAAAGTTGGAGGACATAATGTAACCTATAACAACCTATTTCTATACCCACTAGTGAAAACATATTTTCCGACCTTTATATATAGATTTCTGTTTTTCTTTTATAAAAGCTTACAAATCCATTGAATTCCTGGACCATGGTTACTCAACTAGTTTCTTAACAGGATAAGATTTAGATAATTTACATTTAGTTTTTTTAATACTGCCATATTTGTATCTAAGGTCAGCAGTTCAAAACTACCAGCTGCTCTGCGGGAGAAAGATGAGGCTTTCTGCTCCCGTAGAGAATTACAGCCTCGGAAACACTGTACAGGGTCGCTATGGGTCAGAATCGACTCGACGGCACTTAACAACAACAACAAGGAGCCCTGGTAGCTCAGTTAAGTCTTTGGCTGCTAACTGAAAAGTTGGTGATTCAAACTCACCTGCAGCTCGATGGGAGAAATATGTGTCAGTTTGTTCCATAAAGGCTGTTGTGGTTGTTAAACGCCATTGAGTCAATTCCAATCCATAGTGACCCTGTATAAAGTTTTGAGGAGCAGCTGGTGAGCTTGAACCACTGACCTTGTAGTTCAAACTGGATTTACAGTTAACTCGTTAACCTGCAACACCACACCAAGATTCCTTAGAAACCCACTAGTCACACCTTGGGTACCCTATAGTCACTATGAGTTGGAACTGAAGCTGTAGTACTAAATAACAACAGTGATATAGAGTTAGTATGAGTTGGAATCAATTTGATGGCAACTGGTTTGTGTTTGAGATATGTACACCTATCTATTTACTCCTCTGTGATGCTACAGGAGAATGCACTCGACTGCAGTTAGCTTGAACTGCACACCAGCCACTCCATAGAAACCCTATACAGCGTCACTATGAGGCAGAACTGACTCAACAGCCTGTAACAACAATATACTTACTTTGGACTCCTGGTGTGGTGCTGTAGGATCAGCACTTGACTGTGAACCACAAGGTTGTCAGTTCAAACCCACCAGCTGCTCCTTGGAAACCCTATACAGTGTCCCTATGAGTAAAACTGACTCTACTGTCCTTAACAACAATATACTTATCTTGGGAACCTGGTGGCTCCATGCAATAGCACTGGACAGTGAACCTAAAGTTCCATGGTTCAAGCCTGCCAGCTGCTTGGGATAAAGATGAGGCTTTCTGCTACTAAGAAGATATAAAGCCTTGGAAACCCTATACAGGGTTGTTATGAGTTGGAACTGACTAGACGACACTTAACAACAACAATAACAGTATACTTATTTTACTGTCATGCAATATGACCCTTATGATTAATTCCTATATTATCATTGGGCTTCTGGTGTGGTGCTATAGGGTCAGCACTGGATTGCGAACCAGAAGATCGGAAGTTCAAACTCACCGGCTGCTCCTTGGAAACCCTATACAGGGTCGCTATGAGTCGGAACACCTGAGGACACTTAACAACAAGAACAAAAAAGGGTCTTTAATTTTTAACTTTAGTCTATATTGTCAAACGGCTCTCCAGATAGGGTGCTCCATCTATATTCCCACTAATATGTACTGTCATTTTAAACACTTTCTGTTTCATCATGAATTTCAGCAAGGCGACCCTCTGGGCTCAATGATAAGTGGATGTTGGCAGCAATGTCCTTTCTCTCCATGTGTCCCTTTAGGATAACAATTCAAATATAATTTCTCAGGAAGTTCTATTTTTCAGGTTAGGCAGTGGCCATTTAGCATCTAGAGAGCTAGAAACTAAAACCCTAGGTGTTAGGGGACCATGTTGTTTTTAGATTATTGCCATTATGCTAAACCATCTTTAACTGAGTGGATGCGTGAAGGAAGGAATATGGTGACAAGGAAATGATATAGTGTTTGTCTTTTTCATACAAGTTAAATCCAATTATTATATACATTGTATGATGACTTGAATCTGAATGGAAAGCCTAAAGAACCTACTAAATAGCTATCTGCCATGAACAACAGACTTACACTGGAAAATAATCCATGCATGAAAATCTCCATGCTTTTCAGTGGAGTCTCCATATGGAAAGATGGTACTGGGAAGCTCTGTTTGCATCAGGCAGTATGGTGCAGTGGTTGTTGCTGTTGTTAGGTGTCATCAAGTTGGTACCAACTCATAGTGACCTTATGCACAGCAGAATGCAACACTGCCCAATCCCGGGCCACCCTCACTAGCGTGGCATCAGTAGTGAGGTGGTGCAATGGTAGACAACTGATTTCTACAGTACAATGAATGGCCTGGGTTCATGTGCTTCCTTCTCAACCTCTTTTCTATTAGTCTTGAGTAGTTTCTTGAATTCTCTAGACCTCCTTCATGAGGAAAACTGAACTGTGTTAACACATACGTGGAATGTTTATTGCAAACTTTAAATTAATGCCTGCCAAGCATGAAAGCTGTCAATAAATGGAAGATATTATCATTTATCAGTTAAAGAATGTGGTTACATTTGGAATTGGAAAGACTGAATTGAAGTTGGAGTTTTTTTCAATTACCACGTGTATCATTGTTGTTAAGTTCTGTTGAGTTATTTCCAACTCATAGGGACCCCTGCTTAGGGTTTCCCAGGAGCGGCTGGTGAGTTTGAACTTAGAACATTATGTGTAAACTTTACCAAGTCATTCTGCAGAGAGATACAGCAGGGCCAAAGAAAAGGCTGAATTTTTTTATTTTCTTCTCTGTACATTAAAAGCAATAGAATATATGTATCTCACCTCAAAATATTTTAGAGTTTCAGAACTGAAATACATAAAATATGTGGAAATGTTGTTGTTAGAGCTGTCAAGTTGGTTCCAACTCATAGTGACCCTGATAGGGTTTCTAAGGCTGTACATTTTTGTGGGAGCAAGAAGTCTCATGTTTCTTCCATGGAGTGGCAGGTGGGCTCAAATCACTGACCTTGATTAATCCAGTGCTTATGCTATGGAGTCACTGTTATAACTGTTATTGAGGATGTTGGACTGTGTCCTTCAAAAAGATATGTTGAAATTCTAACCCTTGTACTAGTACATGTGATCTTGTTTGGAAATAGAATCTTTCTTTGAAAATCTTATCAGTTAAGTTTGCAAGGTCATATAGAAGCAGAGTGAAACCTAATCTCTCTGAGTAATGTCTTCTTATAAAAAGGAGAATAGAGATGGAGATATACCTAACAGGGGAAAGACACCATGTAAAGATACTCCTAAAAAAAGTAAAGAATCTTTCAGAAGCCTCAGAAGGATTTATCATGAGCATTACCCTGATTTATTTTTTAGCCTCAATAATTGTGCCTCAATAAAGTTATATTCTTTAACACCACCTGCTTTGCAATACTTTCATTTGACAACCTTGAATAATTAAGAAAACTGATAAATATGCATTTGAATGTAGACCATTTGAAATTTTACTTCCAATATTACCATTTAAAATATAAAAAAAAAAAAAATGGTGAAAGTATATGTAGCCACCCCACATGGAGCAAAGAAGAATGAAGAAAACCAGAGACTTATGGAAGCAATTAGTCCTTTCTCTTCCATAAGTCTCTGGTTTTCTTCATTAATGGAATTGATGAAAGAATTAATGGTCCTATGGAGTCCTGGTGTGGCGCTAGGGGTTAATGCACCAGACTGCAAAGCCATTTGAACTGCAAGGTGGGTGGTTCAAGCTCACCAGCGGCTCCTAGGAAACCCTGTATAGGGTTGCTATGGGTTGGAATTGACTTGACAGCACTTCCCAACAACAACAATGAATCTGAAACTAGGGAGTCCTGATGTGGTGCTGTGGGTTAATGAGCCAGACTATAAAGCCATTTGTACTGCGAGGTCAGCAGGTCAAGCTCACCAGTCACTTCTTGGAAACCCTACACAGGGTCGCTATGGGTCGGAACCGACTTGATGGCACTTCACAACAACAACAGTGAACCTGAAACTAGAACTAGATGGTGCTCCCCACTACTACTGAACACTCTGACCAGGGCCATCCTAAGACCACAGTAGACGATCCTTGTTAGAGTGGGGGGAAATGTAGAAGAACATTCCAATTGAAAAAAGAAAAAAGACTATAATTACTGGTCTAAAAAAAAAGACTTGAAAATTGCCCAAGACTACTGCCCTGTGACAACCTTCTAACTCCCCAAGGCCATCTTTCAACCAACGATGGAGACGTCTAGTCACTAAACAATACCTTCAAGAAGAATATGTTCTTCAGAACAATCAACAGTAATATAAGGCCAAAAGGGCAACATTTGCCTAGAATCAAAGATAAGAAGACAGTGAGGTACAGGGAACCTGATAGAGCAGCAATGGTAAGACCAGGGAGGAAATGAGGAGAGTGCTAATATATTGCAGAGATTATTACCAATGTCATGAAACAATTTGTATGTGAAGTATTAATTGGAAAACTAATGGGCTATGTAAACTTTCACCTAAAACCCAATAAAGTGTTCAATCAAATAAAACAAAACAAAACAGCAACAAGAAAGAAAATAAACGTAGCCAAAGATACAGAATTAAACAATTTCTACATGTATGATTCAGTGAGTTTGATTATAATTTTCAAGTTGTACAACTGTCTTATTTTTGTTATTCCACCATAGTAATCTTAAACTCACTGTCCAATAAACTTCATATTCAACCTTTTGTGTTGCTGTCATTAAATAGATCTGTCATAGATAATTCTTTAAAAGAGCACAATTCTCAATGAAGATGCTATTTTTACTAATTAAAAAACTTTTTAATTTTTTTATTGTAGGGGGTGTGATTCAAGGAAGACTTCAAGGGATAGATTGGTTTAAAGTTTAAAGTTTGGAGATTATCCCTGGGATAATCCAATAGTGACTTTAATATGGTCTGCAGCCAGAGTGCTCCTTAGAGTACATGTCAGGAGGGACCAGTCGCTGGAGAAGGATATCATGTTTGGTAAGGTGGAGGGTCAAAGAAAAAGAGGAAGACCCCCAGTGTGATGGATTACCTAAGTGGTAGCATAGGTGGACTCAAGCATGGCAACAGTAGTGAAGCTGGCCCAGGATTGGGTAGTGTTTCGTTCTACTGTGCATAAGGTCAGAGTGCTCTTTGGGGGCCAGGATGGCCAAACTTCATCTCTCATACTTAGGGCATATTGTCAGGAGGGACCAGTCACTGGAGAAGGATATCATATTTGTTAAGGTGGAGGATCAGAGAAAAAGAGGAAGATCCCCAACGAGATGGATTGGCAAAGTGGCATTAATGGGCTCAAGTGTAGCAGCACTTGTGAGGTTGGCCCAGGATAGGGCAATGTTTCATTCTGTTGTGCACAGGTTTGCTATGAGTCAGTACTGACTCGATGACACCTAGCAACAACAACAACAACTTCCAGTTCTATAATTCTAAGGATTCCCTGGTCTTAAGACATCACAAGTGGCTGTAAACTAATCTGTGCCTGTGCATTCATGGGTTACATAACAAAGAGAGGAAGCGAGTTAGCTGGTGTTGTGGATAGAGAGATTTTGACTCTGAAATTCTGTCCCTTACTACACACATATCAATAGGAAGCCAGTGAAATGTTCTTAATATTTCTTCATTTGATTGAATGACTGTGACAAATACATAATGCTACTAGATGAAGTTATCATTATCACTAACACATAGTAGTTATTCAAAAGCTACCATTTATGCACTAGTCACTATAAGCACTGGGTACATCCTATCATAAAATATGACACATAGCATTCAAGTAAGCAGGTTATATCTCTATTTGTTCCATTTTTTGGATGGGAATATTGAGATTTAGAGAAGACAAGTGACATGTGTCAGATTATAAAGCTGGTGAATAACAGAAAAAAAAATCTCAGCCCGTTTTTGTCTGTCTAACAGACAAGTTAGGGTTCTTAACCACTGTACTTCAAATTGTGAATGCAAGTTATTCTTCAAGCATCTGTTGGTGAGGTGAAGCTTATTTCAGAAGATTCTCTTTCTTTCCTTTGCCGTGCTTTAGATAGTACAATAGATGTATTTGTGTATGTATGTTTATATGCATATGACTCAATGTCACTTACAAACAGCAGCAATGTATATATGTATGTATACATAAGTATATATATACATACACATTTGATAAGCATGCATATAGAGAGTAGCAGAGACTATAACAGCAGTGCCCTATGAATCCAAGATTGGAGTATAACATTTACAATTCAGTAATGAGTTATTTACAACCAGTGTTGTCAGATTGTGAAAGGAAGTGACATAGTTTACAAAATCTTGAAAGGAAATTGTTTCTGCTATTTCAATTAAAGAGGTTCTCTCCGGAGTTCCTAGCTCAAAGCCTTACTTAAACTCAATTCCCAATAAATATTTACTAATTCAATGATGAGGTTCTATCTCATGGGGCATATTTAAGACTACCAAGCTCAAAGGCAGAGGAATGATCAATATGGTGCTTCAAGGATTTATAGTTTCTTAGGGCCTTCTGGAAGGAGCTCTAGTAGTGTAGTGGTTATGAATCAGGCTGCGAACCACAAGGTCAGCAGTTCACAACTACCAGTTGTTCCACGGGAGAAAGATGAGGCTTTCTGATCCTGTAAAGATTTACAGCCTCAGAAACCTTGTACAGGGTGGATATGAGTCGGAACCGACTTCAAGGCACATAACCACCACCACCATGATCTTCTGGTATGGCACTGGACTACAAACTTAATGGTCGATGGTTCAAACCAACCAACTGTTCCTCAGAAACTTTATTCAGGGTCACTATGTGTTGGAATCACCATGATGGCACTGAGCAACAGTAATATGAACTTTAAACTCTGTTCTTCCTTTTAAGAATCATTTTGTCTTGATGGAATGACAGATGATGTAGTCAGTGAGTGTTTGGGGAGAGAATCAGTATACTCATAGAATTCTTTTGGTAATTGGAGAGAAAATAAACTTAAATAAGAGAAAATTAAAAAGAAATAAAAAAGCTGGATGGTTCTTAAGATAGACAAAGACTAATTGATGCCTTTGAACTATGGTGTTGGCAAAGAACATGAGCTTCCAGAACAAACACATTTGTCTTGGAAGAAGTACATCAGAGTGCTCCTTAGACGCAAGGACGGTGTGACTTTTTTCCTGTCTTTTAAACATGTGGTAAGGAAAGACCAGTCCTGGAAAAGGACATCATGTTCGGTAAAGTAGTGGGTCAGCAAAAAGAGAGGAAGAACTCAATGACTTGGATTGATACAGTGAGTACCACAATGGGCCCAAACACGGCAACAATTGTGAGAATAGCACAGCACTGGGCAGTATTTTGTTCTGTTGTACATAAAATTGTTAGGATTTGGAAATGACTTGATGGCATCTAAGTAACAAGATGGGTTCGAACATCCAGATTGGCAGTTCAAACTTACCAGTCATTCCTCAGAAACCCTATACAAGGTTGTTAAGTGTCAGAATCGAATCAATGGCACTTAACAACAACAACAACAAACATCTTTCTGGTATTCTCTGCTTTCAGCCAAGATTCATCTGACATTAACAGTGGTATGTCTCATTCCATATCCTCTTCTGAATCTTTCTTGGATCTCTGGAAGTATTCTGTTAATGTACCGTTGCAGCCATTTTTGTATTACCTTTAGCAAAATTTTACTTTTATGTGGTATTAATGATCTTGTCCAATGATTTCTGCATTTTGTTCGGTCATCTCTTTTTGGAATGGGAAAAATATGCATCTCTTCCAGTCAGTTGGCCAGGTAGCCATCTTCCAAATTTCTCAGCATAGTTGAATGAGTGCCCTTAGTGCTAACAGTTTGTTGAAAGATCTATTTGTCTTCCATCAATTCCCAGTGCCATGTTCTTTGCCAATGCCTTCAATGCACTGTGGACTTCTTCCTCCAATATCATTGGATCTTTTTTGTTATTTTCTTTCTTTTTAAAATGAACCAATTGTCAAGCAACAGACACTAAATAGTAATAAAAAGAAAGCAAAGCTGACCTCATAAATCTCAAAAATTTTACTTTGAGGAAAAAAAAATGGTATATACTACATGGTCCAATTTACATAAAGTAATAAATGATAAAACTATTGATGACAATAGAAGTCAATAGAAATTATCTCCACAGGTTTTTTACTAAAAAGGTGTGAAGTGAGAATTGTCACAGGTCTTTTCATGAGCATCACTTGTACTAAAACCTAAAATGCCTGAAGGTCTTGAATCTTGAGTCTAATTCCTGTTCAATCTTACTGACTTTGCTTTATACAGAGCTTATAACCATAGCTTTCTTAAGAATCATTTTTGTCACACAGAATCCCTCCCATCTAAGCTCAAAACCTTTGCCAATGCCATACAGAGAAAAGAGAGCCTTTGTAAGTTAGAAGTTACTGTCTGTTGTTTCCACCCACTATACCTGAGTTACTGTTTGAAAAACAACATCAGTATCATTGGATCTTCATCACCAGTTCTTTTCACAGATGTATTTGACTTTGTCTTCTTGACATTTCTATGAAATTTTCTTTTCATCTCTCTTGCCTCCTCATTCCTTCCATTTGCTTTAGCATCACTATACCGTACAGCAAGTTTCAGAGTCTCCTCTGACAATGACTTTGTCTTCTCCTTCTTTCTTTTCTTGTTAATGATCTGCTTTCTTCTTCTGTTATTCTTGATGTCATCCCACAACTCTTCTGGTCTTCAGTCATTAGTGTCTAACACGCCAAATTTGCTCTTGTGATTATCTTTAAATTTAGGAGAAATGTATTCAAGGTCATATTTTGGCTCTCATGGACTTGTTTCAGTTTTCTTCCATTTCAGCCTGAACTTGCGTATTAGCATTGATGGTGAGTTCCACAATCTGCCCCTGGTCTTGTCTTGGCTGATAATATGGGACTTTTCCATGATCTCTTCCCACAGACATAGTGAATTTGATTTCTCATTATTCCATCTGGTGAGTTCTATGTGAGTTCCATCTTTTATGTTGTTTAAAAAAGGTATTTGCATTGAATAATTCATTGGTCTTGCAAAATTCTGACATGTAATCTCTAACATAGTTTCTACCACCAAAGCCATATATTGTAACTACTGATCCTTCTTTTTTGTTTCCAACCTTTGCATTCTAATAACAGATAACTATCAATACGTCTTCATTGTATATTCGATCAATTTAAGAATGAAGAAGTTGGTAGAATTCTTCAATTTCACAACCAATTTGACTTTTTTGGTTGGTGTATAATTTTGAATAAAGTGCTATTAACTGGTCTTTCTAATTTGTTGTTGTTGTTAAGTGCCATAAAGTAGATTCCAAATTATAGTGACCCTCTATAGGGCTTCTAAGGAATAGTCTAATGCTTATCTTACAACACCAGACTGTCACAGATAGCATTGTACTTCAAGATAGATCTTGAAATGTTTTTTGTTGTTGTTGTTTGATGATAAATGTGGTGTCATTCATCTTCAGTTTGTCATTCCTGACATAGTAAGCTGTATGTTAGATTAAAAATGACCAATTTCAGTCCATTTCAGTCCATTTTTGTTGTTGTTGTTAAGTGCCGTCAAGTCAGTTCCGCCCCATAGTGACCCTCTAGAGGGTTTCCAAGGAGCGGTTGGTGAGCTTGAATAAAAAAAAAAAAAAATTCTTTTTCTACAAATTGAAGGTTGTAGCAACCTTGTGTTGAGAAAGTCTATTAATGTCATTTTTCCAACAGCATGTGTTTATTTTGTCTTTCTCTGTCACAATTTTGATAATTATCACAATATTTCCAACTTTCTAATAATACTATTGCATATTTTAGACTACAGTATAGCAGTATAGTGTAAATAGAACTTTTGTATGCACTGGGAACCAAAAACCATCATGTGATTCAGTCGAGTGCAAATTTTGCTTTATTGTGGTGGTTTGGAATGAAGTCTGCAACAGCTCTGAGGTATGCTTATCATGAAATGTGAGAGTTCTTAGTCACAGTGCTTTATTCATGCACTAGCAATAATTTGATGCTACAGAAGAAAGGGCCAATGCCATATTACTTACATTTATCCCCTAATCCTGTAGTTAATTCAGGAAACCTTTATTGGCATAAATATTATTAGCGTTTTCCCTACCACATTAGGATCTTTTGAAGAGTCACTACTGCCTAATTGAAGGATATAAAATTGGAATATTTCTTCCTCTCAATCACTTCTGGGAGAACTAAGACAAATAAGATGCTATAGCAAGTAGAAGAGTGTGAGCTGCTGCAAGTATAAACTTTGTGTTTGTTTTTTTTAAGTTTTTATTGAGAATTATGTGATAATTTACATGACACAAGTTTTACATTCATCCTATAACATTTCATTTCAGTGCAATGATTACAATCCCCTCCATGCATCATCAAACAACCAAAGGGTACACCGCACAAACCTGCCCCTCAGCCGTCAACACATACACCCTCTCACTCCCTGAGTCAAGAGTTCCCAGCTACTCCATCTTTCCATGTCATCATCTCTGCCTCCATCTCTGGCGTCACTGCCTCTTTGAGTAGGGTCCCACACTCTGCTCTTCTCCCTTGATGGTCCCAGAGTCCTCCACTCCTGGGATGCAAAATTGCCCACTCCCCTCCTTTTGTTACAAAACATCTACCTTTACATTTCCGACCCTCACAGTAAGTCCTGGTAGCAATTATTCACTATTGTACCACAAGAGTCTTATCTCCATCTCCTTTCATCAGCCCCATCCAAACAGAGTGGAAACCACTCAGTAGAGATTCTACCTTCCCCTGTACCCTCTGGAACTGTGCTCCCTCTTGAAAACTTGTAAGCCAGTCACTTCTTGCCTTTGTAGCCCCCGTCCCCCACCATTTTGGATAGCCAATGTCTAAGTTACCCATCCCTGTCAACCCTGAGTACTGAGGGGTTGGGAATGATCCTGGCTGTAAAAATGTGTTCCCTCTTTTGAGCTACTACATTCATAAGTATAGGTCAAGTATTCAAATTGTAGTGGATTGCTCTTTCTTTTCTTCTTTCTTCTTCTAGTTGAGTTCTGATCATCCAGCCATTGAAACCACGTCAAGTGGGAACTATTTCAAGTATGGGTGTTTTAGTGCATCTCTCCTCAATTCATATCAGCTGGACTTTTCACTCTCCACTTTAGTCCTCTGTGGCCATGTCCCTGTCTCTGAGCTCAGGAGTCCCCAGGTCTTGCCATACTGCTGGTCAACAAGGTCTCAACCCAGGTGCACAGGAGTTTATTGAATGTGGTCAGACTTAGCTCACAACTTCATTGCTGTTTTTCTCCCGCTTCCCCTTACAGGTGACCAATGTGGTAACCAGCCTGACCACATGCCCTGTTCATGTATTCCTTTTGAGTCTTAGTCTTGGAAGGGGATTTGATCTGAGAGGACCCAACCACTTTCTTTGATGGCTTCTGGGCGAACAGCTTGCTTGTTCTTGTAGTAGTCAATAAGACTGCCATTATTGTTTTGTTTTGTTTCCTGTTGGTCTTTCTTTCAAGAAGTATCTTCTGTTCTTCTAGCCACTCCAGGCTTCTCTGTTTGTCCATTCAAGTGGAAATTTCCCACCTCAGAGGATTCTGGATGGGGTTCAGGATTCCACCTATGGTCTTATGCAATGCAAAGGCTCCACAGAAGCCTCTTTCACTGGGCAAGTTCTAGCCCCCTTTTAGATATTCCAATTAGTTATAGGCTGAAGACAGAACTTACAAGCGTTCTGTTGTGATTTTTCTGACTATTCCTTTATCTCCCCCTCAAGGGTCTATTTTACAATGGTAAGCAAGAGAAACTAAGATTCAAAAGACATCCAAGCATCTTAACATTATTTCCCCTCTTTTACCCATTCAAGCCATGCCTCAGTCTGTGTATCCCAGAGCCCTGTTGTTCCAAGGATGGAGCACAGGGTAGGGAATAGACACAGGAAAGCTTGTGTGTGTGTGTGTGTGTGTGTGTGTGTGTGTGTGTGTGTGTGTGTGTTGGGGGAGGGGGGGACAATACACAAGATGGGGGAGGGGAATGGAAAAACAAGGCAGATGGGAGAACAGTTAAGCATGTTTGCATGGGCTAAGTGGGACAGAGGTAAATAATGAAGTATAAACTTTTTGAGGTAGAAAATGACTCTTTTCCTTCTCTGTATTCACAGAACTCAGCAGAGCACTTGGTAGACATTTGGTATATATTATGCTTGCCTCTCCACTTGAAAATACCACTGGCATCTCAAACTTTATCTGTCCAATAGTAAACTCTCTATTTTATGATGTAAACACTTCTCTTTTTCTGTATCTGTGTCTTGGTAAGATGTCACCACCAACCCACTTATTCAAGCTATAATCCTCCTTTTTTTAAAAATGTTTTATTGTGAATTATGTGATAGTTTACATGGGAGAACATTAGCTTTACATTCATTCTATTGTATATCATTTCACTGCCATGATTACAATCCCCTCCATGCACCATCAACCAACCAAAGGGTATACCCTTCAAGGCTAACCCCCGGTCATCAGCACACAGCCCCTCTCCCTTTCAGGGTCTAAAGTCCCCAGCCACTCCATCTCTCCACATCATCATCTCTGCCTCCATCTCTGGTGTCACTGCTTCTCTGGGTAGGGTCCTGCTCTTCTCTCTTCTCCCTTGATGGTCTCAGGGACCTCTGCTCCTAGACTGCAAAGTCAATCACTCCCCTCCTTTTGCTACAAAATGTCTACCTTTACATTCCCAACCCTCATAATCAGTCCTGATAACAATTATTCACTATCGTATCACAAGAGATCTATCTGCATCTCCTTTCATCAGCCCAGCCCACACAGATTGAATACTACTCAGTGGAGATTCTACCTTCCTCCTCTGGATCTAGTCAAACTATCATCCTTGAAGCTGTTCTTAAAAGTTCATCTTTGGCTTCCTCCCTCTTTCTCCTTCTTCTGTAGCTCTTTCTCTTTTTCTTCTAGCAATCGCTATCATTCCAAGCTCCTAAGTATCTCTCAAATCCATCCACTTTTCTACATTTTTTCTTAAAGCAGCATAGTCTGTGCCACCATCACTTCACACTTGAACAATTATAATAATATGGATTCCCTTCTGAAGTATGTGCTCTCTCCAATCCCTTCTTCATAAAGCAGTAAGAGGCATCCTTCAGATCCACTCGCATCAATTCACACTTAACATCCCCTCAATGTCTTCTCAATATCCTTTAGAAAAAATCTCTATATGATCTGATCACAGTCTGTTTTTTCTGTTGTTTTTCTTTCATTTTAGGTGACTCCCTTGCTTGTTATCACCACCCCAGTCACTCTTTGTTCCTTAATATCTCAAGGTCTTTGTGTATGGTGTCCATGGTCCCTTCATTTTAATATAGGCATTCATCCTTCAGAGCTCAGATTATCAGCTACTTCTCTTTTCCCAGCTACCTTAAGTCAGTCTCCATAGTTTGTCCTTATTGGAAATTCATCTGTTTTTTTGTAGAACACATGACAATTCAAATTAATTAATTATGCAATTTATGTCTATCTAACCCTTGAAATTAAAAAAAAAATATTGGAAGGCAGAGGCTGTGTCATTTGCTACATATTCTCAGTGTATAGAAGTGTTCTTGGCCAATATGGTTTAACAATTACATGCTTATTGAAAGTGTGCATGAATAAATATCTGAGGCATAGTTATCAGAAGTTAAACTTCTGATATGAACGTATGTCTAAATTTTTGTGTGATCTTGGGACGTTACTTCCCTCATTAGTGGGACTACTTATATAATGACATGAGAGTATAAGCATGGAATTTGAGGTCTGGAAAAACAGAAATTAAGAGATTCCTTTCCCAAATCTCATAATGCACCTGTATTCACACAGTAATTTATATCTTCAGTTATAATAGATAACCTATGTTCCTATCTTCAGCCAACCCTTGCCTTTTCATCCACTCAAAGACATTGGTTTCTTTCTACTGGACCATTTCATTCAATGTACAGACATGTTGTGACATATGCAATTTTTACAATAGAAATAGTCACAAAGAACAATAGCTTCCTTGCATGTTATATCCCATACAGTTACTGTGGAAGACCTGCTGATCTAAAAAAGAAACCAACAAAAAAGCTTTCTTAGAACAGAATTCTGTTACTTTTCCCACTTCCTCTCTTTATAACCCTACTTAAACCATTATGTCAAAAGAACAAACAAATCTTTCTTGGAAGAAATACAGCCAGGATGCTCCTTAGACATAAGGATGGCAAGACTTCATCTCATGTATATTTGATATGTTACCAAGAGGAATTAGTTCCCAGTAAAAGGCATCATGCTTGGTAAAGTAGAAGGACAGTGTAAACAAGAAAGACCACCAATGTGATGAATTGACACAGTGGTCACAGCAGTGGGTTCAAACCTAACATTTGTTTGCATGGCTCAGGACTAGGCAGTGTTTGTTTCTGTTGTATATAAGGTCGCTGAGTTTGGAACTAACCTGAAAGCATCTAACAGTAACTGAAATGTTTTCACCAAAAGCTCACTTCAATTACTCTTATGAAGTTATCAATGACCTCTGTGGCATCAAATCCATGGTTATTGCTGACACTTCTTGCTCTGTTAACGGAGTATAATTTATCACACTATCCTTGATAACGGAATGAATTTTTAAAGTTTAATTAAAATTCTAAAGTATGCCAGTGTGGCTCTGGTCAAATATGCCCACACAAGCATCAGTCAAGAGCCCATAGAGGAAAGAGGTTAAAAAGACATATAGATAATAGCTAGCAAGCTAAATCTGATTAGACTCTCCTTATTGACCTAAGTCTTATTAAGAAGCGGCAAGAGACAATGTGCTGTATATATGTGTTCATTTTTGAGGCAGAATAATTTCATCTAGTAGTAAAATATGAGCTAGTGGATTCCTTGATTGGGGGACACAAGCAAATTGAGTTGACTACTAGCCTGACAGTTGGTGGTACAAGTTGATGGTAAGAAATCACCAAGAAGCTCTGTAGAAGAAAGCTCTGGCAAACTGTTTCCTTAAAGAAAACCTTTTAGAGCAGTTCTACTCTATAAGATATGGGGTCACCATTAGTTGGATGCCTAGACAGCAGCTAGCAGCAATCACAAATTCCCTCCCCTCTGACGAATCAGATCAAAATCTCTCTGTATTTTAGGGGAAAGAGCTGACAATTCATTGGACAAAGGAACAGGAATAGGAGAAGAAGCATAGTGAGGCACTCTTACTGTGTCAGTATGGTTTTAAACACATGACCTCAGCACATGTATGCTTATTTGATCCAATCCCTACTTTTCAGTTTAGCTAGGACTTTGTGGGAGTCCTCATGTGGCACAAATAGGAGAAACACTGGACTGCTAACCAAAAGGTTGGAAGTTCCTACTTATCTGCCACTCCTTGGAAATCCTATACAGGGTCATTGTGAGTCTGAATTGACTCAAAGGCACAAAACAACAACAGCTATGAAACTACGTGACTTTGTACTGTTTTATTCTGGCAATGAGTCTAAGCTATTAGTATGAAAGAATGAATAAAATAAAATGTGGGATGAAAAAAGAAAAAATGAAAACAGAATCACCAATTATGAGAATATCTGAGTAGAGTTTTTTCCTTCCTCCATCCCTGGATTCCAGTGCTTTTAAAAAAGCTTCTCCATGATTTGGATTTTTTTTTTGCTCCTGTTGCCCTTCCTGATTATAGTGTTAAACCACAGGCTTTCTCAGCCTTTCAAATGATAAAGGCAATAGGATAATACTAAGATGTTAATTACTATAGTTGCTTAACCTACAAAATACACAAAGGACAAACTCTGAACAAGGATTCAGAAGATCTGAGTCAATATTTTAATCTAGATCACAGTTAGGACTAACTCTATGCAAGTCTCACCATTCTCCTGTCAGTTTGTCATACTGTGGTGGTTTGTGTATTGCTGTGATGCTGAAAGCTATGCTATGAGTACATCAAATACCAGTAGGGTTACCCATAGTTGGCATCTTTAAGAAGAACTTCCTGACTAAGTCAGACTGGGAAGAAGGCGATATGGACTACTTCCATATCTATGATGGACTACTTCCATACTAATATATATATTAGTAGCTAAATATTTATATATATATATGGTGCTTTGGTAGTGTAGTGGTTACAAATTTGGTCTGCTAACCACAAGGTCAGCATTCTGAAACTACCAGCTGCTCCACAGGAGAAAGATGAGGCTTTATGCTCCTGGAAAGATTTATAGCCTCGGAAACCATGTACGGGTCTTCATGAGTCGGAACCTACTCCATGACACATAACCACCACCACCATATATCTATATCTGTATATAGATAGATAGATAGATAGATAGAGCAAAAGTGGAGTACTGTCAGAAAGCACGAGAATACTGAATGTTGAAACATTTTGAATAGCACCAGAATATTGTCCCAGAAGATTAGTCCCTCAAGTTGGAAGGCACTCAAAATATGACTAGGGAAGAGGTTCATCCTCAGAATAGAGTTGACCATGATGACACGAATGTAGTAAGCTTTCAGGACCTTCATTGTTTGATTGAAAAAAATGCAAAAATGAGGAGGAACAGTTGCAAATAGCTATTACTAATCATAACATGAAGTAGCTCTGGTAGCGTATTGGTTACGAATTGGGCTGCGAACCTCAGGGTCAGCAGTTCAAAACTACCAGCTGTTCTGTGGGAGAAAGATGAGGCTTTCTGCTCCCATAAAGATTTACAGCCTCGGAAACCCTGTACAGGGTCGCTATGAGTCAGAACCGACTCCACGGCACATAACAACAACAACAACAACAATAATCATAACATGAAATGTAAGAAGTAGGAATCTAGGATAATTGGACGTTATCAGAAATGATATGGAATGCATAAAGATCGATATCCTGGACATTAGTGAGCTGAAGTGGACTGGCATGGGCTAATTTAAATCAGACAACCACATGGTTTACTATTTCTGTAATGACGTTTGAAGAGGAAGGGTGATGAATTCATCATCAAAAAGAATATTTCAAGATCTATCTTGAAATATAATGCTGTGATAGGATAATAGCTATACACATACAAGCAAAACCAGTTAATACCACTGTTATTCAAAGTTACATACGAACCATTAAAGCCAATGATAATGAAATTGAAGAATTCTACCAACCTCTTCAGTCTGAAATTGATCAAACATGAAATCAAGATGCATTGATAATTATTACTGATTGGAATGCAAAGGTTCGAAGCAGAGAGGAAGAATCAATAGTTGGAAATCATGATACAGGTGATAGAAATGATGTTGGAGAACACATGATAGAATGTGGCAAGAGCAATGACTTCTTCATTGTCAAAAACTTTTTAAAACACGTGGAGCACTCAAGATGAAATGCACAGAGATAAAATTAAACATTTCTGGGGAAAGAAACAGTAGAAAAACTCCATATCATCAGCCAAAACAAGGCCAGGGGAAGATTGTGGAACACACCATCAATTGCTCATATGCAAGTTCAGTCTGAAACAGAAGAAAATGAAAATAGGTCTGCAAGACCCTAAATATGACATTGAACATATTCCAACTGATTTGGACATTATCTCAAGAATAATTTTGTGCATTAGACACTAATGAAAAAGACCAGAAGAGTGGTGTGATGACATCAAGAATATCATACAGGAAGAAAGCAAAATGTCATTAAGAACAAAAAGAAGAAAGGAAAGACAAAAATGGATGTCAGAAGAGACTCTGAAACTTGGTCTCCAGTATATAGATGCTAAAACAAATGGAAGGAATGAGGAGGTAAAAGAGCTGAACAGAACATTTCAAAGCAGCTGAGGAAGACAAAGTCAAACATTATAATCAAATGTGCAAAGACCTGGAGTTAGAAAATCAAAAGAGAGAAACACGCTCAGCATTCCTCAAACTGAAATCAATGAAGAAAAATATTCAAGTCTCAACTTGTAACACTGAAGGATTATATGGACAAAATATTGAATGATGCAGAAAGCATCAAAAGAAGATGGAAAGAATACAGAGTCCCTGTATCAATAGGAAATTATTAGTGTTCAGCAATTTCAAGAGGTAGCCAGTAATATGGATGGAAGAAGTTCAAGGTGCATTGACGGCATTGGCAAAAAACAAGGCTCCAGGAATTGATGGAATACAAATTGAAATCTTTCAACAAACTGATGCAGCACTGGTGGCACTCATTCTTCTATGCTAAGAAATTTGGAAGACAGCTACCTAGTCTACTGATTGGAATAGTTCCAATCCTACATAAGACCTCTTAAAATGTTCAAGATTAAAGATGTTAGTTTGAGGACTAAGGTGATCCTGAATCATGTCATGATATTTTCAATAGCCTCAGATGTATGTGAAAGTTGGACAATATATAAGGTAGACTATAGAAGAGTGTATTCATTTGAGTCATAGTGTTGGAGATGAATATTGAAAGTACCATGGACTTCCAGAAGAACAAACAAATCTATGTCAGAAGAAGTACAAAGAGAATGTTCCTTAGATTTCAGGATGGTGAGACTTTGTAGCTCATAATTCTGACATATTATTAGGAGAGACCAATCCTTAGAGAAAGACATGTTTTGTAAAGTGGAGGGTCGCCAAAAAAGAGGAAGACCCCCAACACTATGGACTGGCACAGTAGTAGCAGCAATAGGATCAACAGTAACAATGATTGAGAAGTTGGTCCAGGAATGGGCAGTATTTTGTTCTGTTGTGCATATGTCTCTAAGAATCAGAATCTACTTGAATGCACCAACAATGATACCAACAACAAGGCAAGTCATTGTATCTTAGTGCACCTCAGCTTTTTCATTCCTAAAATGGGTATGTTATTCCTAGCTATTTGTGTGAACATCAATGAAAAAATATTGTGGTTAAGTGCTATCAATTCTGTCCCAACTCATAGTGGCCCTGTATAGAATTTCTGAAGAATAGCTGGTTGGTTTGAACTGCCAACCTTTGGTTCACATTCCAGTGCTGATCCTACAGTGCTATACCAGAAGTCCAAATGAAAACCAACAACTGGTGTTAATTTGCATATCAATGCACTGATTTCCAGAACTTCTCATCCCTAGTTGCAAATCTGAATCACGTAGAGAATTTAAAAAACAAAACAAAACACAATTTTGAGATTCACTCTAGATATTCTCCAAAGATAGTATGTGGGGATCTTTATTTGTAAAATAAATCTCTCAGGTTAGTGAGCTGTTTCTGGCCTGTCAATTTAGCTACTTTTAAAACATTTCTGAAAAAGTATTGCAAAGGCTTTCAAAATGAGGGCATTTAACATGGGATTTTGTTTCAGCTCCAGCTGCTAACTTTATAAGGGAACATAGAGTTCAAGACAACCTGATTTATATCTCAGCTGAAGTGACCCTCCATGGCCTACCATCACCCCATGGGGTCATTCTGGATGTCCTATAGGCAAATCAGAGACCAAAACTGAAAGCATCAACTTGTCCTGAGTCTAGGGCAGAACCAGAGGATTGATGTTGTCTTTTACAGTGTTCCCAGATTTGAGACAAGTTGCAAGACTTTTAATGGACTTAAAAGCTTGCCTTTGATAAAGTACCACTTAACACAAATTAACAGGACAGATAAATGTTCTCAGAAAACCTGCCTTTTCACTTATCTTTTGATATACTCAGAAGTAAAGAAACATGAACAAGGAACATCCAGGGGGTGAGGTCAGCTGAGATAAGACTCTAATCCTGTTGTCTCTGTTTTAACTTGTCTCTTTGATTATAGTTCACAGTCATTCATTCAACAAACATTCACTGAGACTCCAATCTAGTCAAGCCACTTTTGCAAGCAAACTTAAAAAAAAAAAAAAAAAGTAGTTAATATCTGCATAACAAAACAAAAGTCATTACAACATTTTTAACACAATCTTACACAATGCAGAAACATTTATTACATTCTTCAAGTTGTTCAACAAGTCTTGGCTATTTTTTTTTTTTTTTGTAAGTCATTTCACCATTCCACTACCATTAGCATAAATTCAGGACATTTTAGACAAAAATTTCTCCTTTCCTACTTTCTATAAAGATATATATGAGATATATGCATGCTTCTGTGACTGTCTTATTTCAGTCAGCGTGATGTTCTCAAGACTCATCCATGAAGTGGCGGAATACATCAGGACTTATTTCTCTTTATGACTAAGTAATATTCTATTGTGTATATATACTACATTTTCCCTATCCATTCTACTATTATAGAAACCTTGGAAACATTCCATCTTTTAGCTATTGAGAAAAGTGTTGCAATGAGTATTGGTGTATAGATGCATATGTATTTTTAACCAGCTTTAAGAAGTAATAAGTATTCTCCAAGAACTATGAATGGAAGGTTGTATTAAGGGAAAGATCACACAGTTCTGGATGGATAAAAATCAAGGGAGCTAAGCCAGGAGGTAGGAATTTGATTTCTTCTTTGAAGCAGTAGTAAAAATTTATAAAACTCTCATGTCTATTTCAAGCTAAATGCAAGGCAATTTTTAATGTAAACATTGAAAGATGTGTCCACTAAGGCAGAGAGAAGGGGAACGTTGTTACTGCTCTTGGGTAGGAGGTGCTGGTGGTGGCGTGATGATGGCAGTTGAGGTATGGGAGTAATCTGAAGATAACTAAGACAGAATTTTAAATTAAGACTGAAATGCTATTTAGCCTTGACTCCAGGATGGAAGTGAGATCAAAACAGAGGAGATTTATTTACTTTTGGTGGAAAGGACAAATAGAGAAAAATTAGAGATAAGAAAAAGAATAGGATATGGTGGTATCACAGCAATTTTTCATAGTCTAGCATAGAGTTTATGGCTTAGAGGAATTTTATTCTGAAATATATACAAACCAACCATTTTTGCGTGATTGACTTACCCTCATGGTACAGAATTTATTTTTTAAAAAGTTCAAGAAATACATGTATTTTATAAATGTGTCTCTTTGGGGAAAACCATCCTGATTTGTTTGGAAGACTAAACCAAAATGATTTCTCTATCTCTCATGGTTTCCAAAAGACATTTCTTAATGGTTTATGGTAGGCAAATGCCATTTGAGTTAATGGGGAGACTCAGAATGAGCAATGGTGACCATGTCAGGGAAGTGTGAGCAGTGACGTTTCAGGAGAGGGATGAGGCTGCTGAAAGTGAAAAGTATGGTTGATAGTGTCACAGGTGTTAGGAAAGCTGATTGGCTATGAATTGCATGGTGGAAAGGAACATTGAAAAGGAAACATGAGGTTAAGGAGAGTAGGGAAGAGACTGGAGAGTCCATGAGTTGTAGGCTGCAGTGGTTTGGATGAACTTTAGAGCTCATTTAGTCCAGCTCTCAGAGTTCTTTAGGACTCTCAGCACAAGAGGCTAAATGACTAACTTAAAATCACGGAGCCAAAGAACAGCATACTCGGAAACAGGACTCAGAACTATAGGCTCCTAGACTAGTACACTTTCCATTTGAGATCTATAAGGAAAATCACCACCGACAGTTGCTATTGAATTGACTTATCTGTGGCAACCCATGTGTTGAATATAGAGTAGAACTATATTCAATAGGTTTTTTTTCTTTTTTTTTTAATGCTTCAATTATATTTCTGATATAGAGTCCCTTTGTAGTGCTGTAGGATAAGCACTGAACTATTAACCAAAATCTTGGCAGTTCAAACCCACAAGGCACTCCCCAGAAACCCTATACAGCATAATTATGAATCGGAACTGACTCAACAGCACTTTACAAGGACAACAACAAGAAAGTTTCCAGTAGCTGCTTTTAAAAGTAGATTGCCAGGCTTCTTTTGTAATGTGTCTCTGGGGATACTTGTACCTCCAATGTTTTGGTTAGCAGCTGAATTGGGTAACTGTTTGTACCACCCAGTAAGAAGAATTGGATTCAGGAAAATAGGTTTGTTTGTTACTGTTGTTATTTTCCCCCCCTCTGGAGATTTAGACTTTGATAGGCATACAACCTATAGAGTCATACAAGGTCCTGTGCTCAGAAGGGCTCTGCTATGAATTCAACTGTGTTCCCGTAAAAGTGGCACCAACCATCCTCCCACAGCACTATCTACTTCTCATCTGGGTTCAATAATTTATTGGAATGGCCACACAGAACTCACACACCATATTCACAGTTATGCAGTTGATTAGGGAAGTTAATAGGTTACAATTCAGGCTTGGAAATGTTCAGGGCACAGTTCTTCTGGTCAAGACATCCTCTTGTCAGCCATATTTACAGGCAGGCTTCTCTCTGCTTGGGCAATGTTACAAAGCTCTTTTAAGCCTGCTGATAAATTCTCATAGGGCACACTACTTCTCCATAAATCCTAGGCTCCATGGATTTACATGGACGATCAGCAAAATTATCTCCCCCAAATAAGTGTCTGGAGGTACCACACTCTGCAGACAAACTTCCTGCTCATAGCTACTCAGCTTTACTTGCTCCATGGGTGGGGAAGTCTACCTACCACTCTGTCTCATATGCTGGCTCTTTTTTTGCTACTGCCACTCCTCTGCTACTCCAATGGTGTTATAGCATTCTGCCCTGGGTTGAAGTGGTTCAATGCACAGGGACATACTCCCATCCTAACACTTTCTTGTTGGTGGTGAGATCCCCTCTTTCTGGGGAGGCTTATTTTACACATGGTAGAGTTCCAAGTATTCACAATAAATTCTATTAATCATTCACAATTGAATCATATCATCTGAGCAATGTATTCTCCCACCTTCTCTTCCTCAGACTCATCAGGAAAAGAGACTTTTGTGGGACTAAAACTACAAAGAGCAAGACTAGAAGAGACAACACTGTAAGACAAGCACTCAACAGCAAGGTTGGTTTGAACTGCCAATCTTGCAGTTCAAACTCACCAGCCACTCCTTGAAAACTCTATACTGTGCTGCTGTGAGTTGGAACCAACTCAACTTCACTTAACAACAACACCATCACAGTTGCCAAACAGATCTGTTGAAATCCATGGTACTTGTGAATATAAACGGTTTTTTGAAATAGGTTCTTTGACAGTGTTATCAGTTAAATTAGTATGTGGTCATACTAGACTAGTGTGCGTCCTATTACAATATAACTGGTGTCCTTATAAAGGGCGAAAAGGCACAAAGACAAAGAGACAGAAAGAAGAATCGCATGCAACAATGGAGGCAGAGAATGGGATAACCTTTAAGCCAAGAAATATGAAAGATCTCTCACTCTTGCCAGAAGTCATCAGGGAGGCCCAGCACAAATTCTCCCTCAGAACGCTTAGAAGGAATAAACACCATTAACACCTTGATTTTGAACTCCTAGCCTCCAGAAATGAGACACTAAATTTCTATTCTATAATTCTTCTTTTATGGTACTTTGCCACAACAGGCCTAGAAAATGAATGCAAGCCCCATGTTTGAATTAATGCTCAATTTCTGCTGCGTAAAAGTTCCTAATATTTTGGGGACATTTTGTTGTTGTTGTTAAGTGCCATCGAGTCGGTTCCGACCCATAGCGACCCTGTACAGGGTTTCCGAGGCTGTAAATATTTACGGGAGCAGATCGCCTCATCTTTCTCCCGTGGAGCAGCTGGTAGTTTCGAACTGCTGACCTTCCGGTTCGCAGCCCGATTCGTAACCACTACGCTACCAGAGCTTTCAAATCGCATTGGGCAACACAAATAATAAGGACTCCTGGTGGTGTAGTGGGTTCTGAGTTGGGCTGATAATCATAAGGTTAACAGTTTGAACTCACCAGTCACTCCACAGGAGAAAAATCAGGTTATCTGCTCCTGTAAAAATATACAGTCTCAGAAACTTAAAGGAGCCATTCTACTCTGTCCAATACGGTTGCTATGATTTGGAATTGACTTGATGTAATGGGTTTGGTTTTAAACACAAATTACGTAGCCAGTTTTGTATGCTACAGACTTGGCCTCACTGAACCCAAATGTGAACCCATAAGAGTTGCCCCCAGGACCTTAAAGGCAGTGAATGTGTGCCCCACACTCAGAAAACTAGAAACAGGATATGACTGAGGCCCAGTCATCACTTAGAAAAGACTTGCCCAGTTTACCAATGTCCGGGACAGGAATTCATGGATAAACATTACTTTAAAAGAAACTTTGCTTCCATTCCTAAATCTTGTGAATGGAAATGGAAACACAGGGAAGAAATAGTATATGTGATATTATATTATGGCATTTGGAATCAATGACATGAAACAAAATGTATATAAATTATTGAATGGAGAACCGATTTGCTTTGTAAACCTTCGCCCAATTCACAATGAAAAAAACAAAAAACAGTAAACCCTTGTTTTTGTACATTCAATAATCCATGCTGCTGTGATTATATTGATTTATTTTGGAGTTTTGATTTGGGGTTTAATCATTTAACATTCTGAGTTTTCCCCTCCTATTATAAAATGGGGTATTAAAAATAAAACACTTGACTTCGTTGCAATAAGAATAAAAATAAAGCAATAACATTGTAAGCTATAATGTGCCATGTAAAACTGTCATCTAAGTGGTTCCAGTTAATCTCTCTATGGCATCATCAATCTTGAGGGGAAAAGTAGTTAATAAAGGTACTGCTTGACTATATGAAGAAATACATGGCATCAGGATTAGAGAAAAGCTCATTAACAGCCTGTGATATGCCAAGGACACAACCATTTTGCTGAAAATGTAAAGGACTTGAAGCATTTACTGATGAAGATCAATGAAGACCTGTATGGATTACAGCTCAATATAAAGAAAACAAAAATCCTCACAACTGACCCAATAAACAACATCATGATAGACAGTGAAAAGACTGAAGTGGTCAAAGACTTCATTTTGATTGGATATACAATCAAAAACAATAAAAAAAAAAAAAATCAAAGTATGTATTCCATTGTTGTTACTATTAAGTTCCATTGAGTCGGATTTGACTCATAGCAACCCTGTATAGGATTTCTGAGGAGCAGCCGGTGGGTTTGAACTGCTGACCTTGTGGTTCACAGTTCAGTGCTGATCCTACAATACCACACCAGAACCCCCCTTTAAAATTTTAAAGAACAAAGATGTTAGTTTGAGGACTACTGTGTGTGATGAGTGAAGCTAATGCCATGGAACCTTACAACTAATAACAAGAGTACAGTACGTGTTGTCAAAGAAATATGAGTTCCAGTCCAATCTCTCTCTAATAGTTGTGACCTTAGCTGTGACTTCTAATAGCTTGATTCTCCTTGAGTGGATTCAGCTATAAAGCTGGGACACAATTTACTATTCAGCTATATTATCTACAAAATATTATGAGATATTATAAATAAAGTACTTGGCATGGTACTAACAGACTGTTGTTGTTACGTGCCATCAACTCAGTTCCAACTAAAAGGGAGCCTGTACAGGGTTTCCAAGGAGTAGCAAGTAGGTTTTAACTGCTGACCTTGTAGTTTACAATCCAGTGCTGATCTTACTGTAAAGTGCCACACATAGTCATGCTTTTAATAATAAATCGACACCTTTGGTCTTGACTTACCTCACTAAGTATTGAAATTTAGGACCCCTTAATGCAGGAGGCTTGTTTCTGGGCTCTGAAATATGTTCCATGCTTTCCAGAAGGATTGATAACTATTTTGAGTAGGTGCTTGAGAGAGGGAGAAAACATTTGCTTCTACCAAATGGGAACCAACCTCTTGTAGGATACAGGATTTTGCCCCAGCAAGACCTGCTATGCATATTCTCAGCATCCAACAGCTTGCTCTGTCATACCCAGAAGATGAATTATTACACAGGCCCCCAACGTTTCACTCACAAGCTGTCCTTTCCTATACCAAACCCTGATTGGTACTGTGGCAGGAGGCATGGGGGGTGGTTAAGGTTGGGGGGAGGCTGGGATATAAACAGATGGTGGTTTGGCAGAGTGATTAAAACACTAGATATCTGTTTTAATGAATTGCCCACCCAGCAGATAAAATATTGCAATAGTCAGTCCTAGTCTTCTCAGCCTGTAATTACAGTCTTTATTTACAGAGTGTGCTTGCTACTGGTAAAGCCATGCATTTTCTAGTGTCCCTTTGAATGTCATGGGTTTAGAATTCTAACAGTAAGGATGAGAAAATTAAATAAACCAGAAAAAACAGATTAAACTGTCTACTCTTAATCCTGTATCAAATCTAGCAGTCAAAGTTTCTGTGTGATTTTTGAGTCGCTTAACCTCTCTGGGTTTCTTCTTTTTTTTAATCTTAAAAAAGTAGCTACCTCATTGTTAAATGATGAGGAGATGAGACTCAGATCATAATTTCCTTTGAAAGAAAAAGACTATGTTGTTGTTGTTAAGTGCCATTGAGTCATTTCCAACCCATAGCAACCCTGTATAGGGTCTCCAAGGAGCAGCTGATGAACTTGAACCACCGACCTTGCAATTCAAACGACTTTGCAGTCTGATGCATTAGCCCACAGCGCTACACCAGGACTCTATTAACTCGTGTTGTTAAATGACCAGCAGGAAACCAAAATAATCAGATATGCAACTGTTGACCTTCAGGATCAGAATGATTCTTATACCTTTGGGAGCTAATATTTCCACCTGTAAATTAGGAACTATTATGTATAATAATGATTTAATGTTCTCCACTTAGCAGGAGGACAAGAAGAAACATGCTGACATTCCCCTGCCTGCAAAAGCTAATTTGGAGTGGTTTATTAATTAACTGTATTGATGCAGAACAAACCAATCAGAATTAAGAATTCCAGGTTAATGCTAGTCTTCCTGATTTTATGGTTGAGGTCATTCTCCCCGCATTTGTCTGTTTCTAACTTTTCTCTTTCTTTTATATGTACACTAACTTTAGAATATGAAGTACTGGTATAGCACAGTAAGATAAGTACTGGACTGCCAATCTTTAAGTTGGTGGTTCAAACCCACCAGGCACTCCTTGGAAACCCTATACAGTGTCACTGTGAGTCAGAATCCACTCAGTGACAATGAACAATAACAACAACCTTAGCATGATCAAATTGCCAATAAACACAAGTTGTATTGCTCTAAATATTTCATGAACAAATCTTGCTTTCTGTATCTGTAAAGTGGGGATTACTGAACATATCACAATATTTGTGGGGAACCAAGTTAAATGAATGGAAAGTAGTTAGTAAATTTAACAAATATTGTAACAATGCTAGTTATCTTACCATTTTATTATTACCATTGTAATTAGGCTTTTTGTGTGTGTGAATTTCAAGAGGTTGATCAACAGTAAAGGATTAACAAGCATATTAATAATTTTTCCTGATTTTTTTTTTAACTTTTTACTGTGAACTAAGTGAAGGTTCTCTGGTAGTGTAGTGGTTACGAATCGGGCTGCGAACCTTAAGGTCAGCGGTTCGAAACTACCAGCCGCTCCGTGGGAGAAAGATGAGGCTTTCTACTCCCATAAGGATTTACACCCTCGGAAACCCCGTACAGGGTCGCTATGGGTCGGAACCGACTCGAAGGCAATTAACAACAACAACAACAAGTGAAGGTTTACAGAGAAGATCATCAGTTTTACATTCAACAAATCCTACACTTTACTTTGTCTCAATGACTGCAATCCCCTCCATTTAACAACAGTTATCCCATGTCTTTCCTGCAGTTCTTATTTCCATTCCATCCTGCCTGAGTCTCCAAGTCCAGCAACTCATTGTCTTAAAATGTTTGATAATATCTAAGAAGTTTTCCTCATTTTGCCTGCACAATGCTCCACCGCGGAGGCCTGGTTTGGCTATGCCAGTTAATGCGCTGGACTGCAAGTTCAGTTTGAATTGTAAGGTCGGTGATTCAAGCTCCCTTATATATATGTAGGTTGTTGCTGTTGTCAAGTGCCATAGAGTCAGTTCAGACCCACAGCGACCCTGTGTAGGGTTTCAGAGAAGCCCCTGGTGAGCTTGAACAGCACCAACCCACAGGCCACACCAGGACCCCTTATATGTTTATAGGTATACTCCCTTGTATATTTGTGTGTGAGGAGCTCTGGTGGCGTAGTGGTTACGAATCGGGATGCGAACTACAAGGTCAGCAGTTGGAAACTACCAGCTGTTCCGCGGGAGGAAGATGAGGCTTTCTGTTCCCGTAAAGATTTACAGCCTCAGAAACCCTAGTCAGGGTCACTATGGGTCAGCACCATCTCAAGGGTACTTAACAACAACAACATATTTGTGGGTATATTCATTTATATATTTGTGGGTATATTCCCACTCTCCCTCCCATACCTGTCCATTTATCTACTCGCAGAACACTGCTGGTTCAGGATTAAAACTTATTAATATTTGAAGTTATATTTTTAAATTTACTCATGACAAGGTAAATCAACAATTGTTATTTTGTTGTTGTTAAGTGCCATCAAGTCAATTCCGACTCATAGTGAGGAGCAGCTTGTGAGTTTGAACTGTTGACTTTGTGGTTCAAACTGACCTATAGGTTGATTGCTCATCTTATGGCGTCACACTAGGACCATGTAAAAATTCAATCATCTAAATGGTGTGGAAACTTGAGGAGTCTTGATCCTTCATGAGGACTATTTCAGTTAAGGTACAAAAGTGTACAATAACTAAGTTTTTATGATAAATTAGACTGGGGTTTATACATTAATATACCACTGACTTAAATTCCAATATGCTTTCTTAAGTGGATGAGAGAGACGTGGATTTACAGTTAATTGGGTGGCAATTTCATACAACCTTGAGTAAGATCTCAGGAATGTGGCTCCTGTTAACATTGAGAATTCTTAATCTAGTCACTTAAGTGAACTATATAACTTTGAAGATTATTATTTTCAATTATAGCACTATAAAAATCCTAATGAGTCTATTAGACTGATAGGCAGGGTTTATCTGAGAATAGTTTTGATATCATCTTGTGAATAACAATAACTTGAGAACAAAAGTAACTTTTAGCTCACAAATTGCAATATTCTAAATTAATCCCAGAAGCCCTGGTGGTACAATTGTTTAGCACCTCTTAGCTAAATTAAAGGTCAGCAGTTCCAACCCAAAAGCTACTTCATGATACAAAGATGTTACAGTCTTCATCCCTAAAGATCAGCAGCCTTGGAAACCATAGGGACTATGTTTATACTGTCCTATGAATTGCAATGGGTTGGATTTGGTTTAAATTAGTCCCAATTGCTATTTAGATTAGAAATTGGGACTACATCAGTATTTTGTGGTACCTTAATATTTAGTTAAATCAACCTCACAAAGTTGAATAAAAAAAGAAAGGAGGAAAGGAAGAAAAAAACAACTCGTAAGACCTCTAAATTAGAAAGGAAAACTCCTCAAAACATCAAATTTAAGTCAAACACTGGAAATCATTGTTTAGTTCCTAACATTATTAGTTGTGTGGACTGAAGATGTTGTTGTTGTTGTTTTAAGTGCTGTTGAGTTGGTTCCGACCCATAGCGACCCTGACCAGGTTTATGGGAGCAGAAAGCCTCATCTTTCTCCCACAGAACAGCTGGCAGTTTCTATCTGCTGACCTTGTGGTTCTCAACCCAATGCATAAGCACTATGCTACCAGAGATCCTTGTGGACTGAAGATAGTAATTAATTATCTCTGAGCCTTAGTATTCTCAAGTATAGGAGTCCTGGTGTGGCTCTGCAGGCTGATGCGTCATACTGCAAAATCATTTTAACTGCAAGGTCCATGGTTCAACCTCACTGGCTGTTCCTTGGAAACCCTATATAGGGTGGTTATGGGTTGGAATCAATCTTTCGTTATTGAAAGAATCTCTGGGCAAATTATTGAATGATGCAGAATGCATCAAGAAAAGATAGAAGGAATACACAGAGTCATTGTACCAAAAGGAAATGGTTAATGTTCAACCATTTCAAGAGGTACCATATGAACAAAAGCCAATGATACTCAGGGAGGAATCCAAATTGCATTGAAGGAATTGGCAAAGAACAAGGCACCAGGAATTGATGGAATAAAAATTGAAATCTTTCAAGAAAGTAAGGTGGCACAAGAGACACTCACTCATCTCTGCCAAGAAATTTGAAAGACAATTATCTGGCCGACTGATTGGAAGAGATCCATATTTGTGCCCATTCAAAAGAGAAGTGACCCAACAGAATGCTGAAATCATCAGACAATCTCGTTGATATCTCAAGAGAGTAAAGTTTTGCTCAAGGTAATATAGAAACGGCTACAATCATACATTGACAGAGAACTTCCAGAGGTTCAAGCTGGATTCAGAAGAGGCCATGGAATGAGAGATATCATTGCTGATGTCTGATGGATCTTGGCTGAAAGCAAGGAATATCAAAAAGATGTTTACCTATGCTTTATTGACTACACAAAGGCTTTCGATTGTGTGGATCATGACAAGCTATGGACAACATTGTGAAGTATGAGTATTTGGGAACACTTAATTGTGCTTATGAGAAATCTGTACCTGGACCAAGAAGCAGTTGTTCGAACAGAGCATGGGAACACTGAATGTTTTTAAATTGGGAAAGGTGTGTGACAAGGTTGTGTTCTTTCACCATACTTATTTAACCTGTATGCTGAGCAAATAATACGAGAAGCTGGGTTCTATGAAGAAAAACGTGGCATCAGGATTGGAGGAAGACTCATTAACAACCTGCGATATGCAGATGATACAACCTTGCTTGCTGAAAGTGAAGAGGACTTGAAACATTTACTGATGAAGATCAAAGAGCACAGCCTTCGGTATGGATTGCATCTCAATGTCAAGAAAACAAAAATCCTCACCACTGGACCAATAAACAACATTCTTACAACAGAGAAAAGATTGAAGTTGTCAAGGGCTTCATTCTTCTTGGATCAACTATCAATTGTTCGCAGAAGCAGCAATCAAGAGATCAGACGACGTATTGCATTGGGCAAATCTGCTGCACAGGAACTTTTTAAAGTGTTGAAGAGCAAGGATGTCAGCTTGAGGACTAAGGTGCGCCTGACCCAAACCATGGTATTTTCAATAACCTCATATGGATGCGAAAGCTGGACAGTGAATACAGAAGATCTTAGAAGAATTGATGCCTTTGAGTTGTGCTGATTGAAGAGAATACTAAAAGTGCCATGGACTGCCAAAAGAACCAATAGATCGGTTTTGGAAGAGGTGCAGCCAGAGTGCTCCTTGGAGGCCAAGATGGCTAAACTTTGTCTCTCATACTTTGGGCATATTGTCAGAAGGGAACAGTCACTGGAGAGGGATGTCATGCTGGATAAGATGGAGGGTTAGAGAAAGAGAGGAAGACCTCCAACAAGATGGATCAGCCAGGTGGCATCATTGATGGCGTCAAGTGTGGCAGCGGTAGTGAGGTTGGCCCAGGATCGGACATTGTTACATTCTGCTGTGCATGGGTTCTCTATGAGTTGGTTCTGACCCGATGGCAGCTGACAACAACAACAACATGGGTTGGAATTGACTCGACAGCACTTAACAACAATAACAACAATATAACTAATGATGAACGTCTTATACAAATTATTATTAGGATATGGGTCATTGCAAAATGCAATGGCGTTCTACTATCAACACTAAAAGTATTAATACTTTTCCAGTGATGTCTTTAATGAATTGGATTTAACTGAGAGGAGAACTGTGTGGATGAATGGCATTATGGGAAACTGACTTTGTCACTGGCTGAGTTGGCAATTTTAGGTGAGGATTTGTGAGGTGTTGGTATGGCGCTGTGGGCTAATGCAGCAGACTGCAAAGTCATTTGAACTGCAAGGCTGGTGGTTCATGTTGCTCCTTGGAACCCTATATAGGGCCACTATGAGTCAGAATCAATTTGACAGCACTTAACAACTCTTATGTGGCTGTTGGATAAGCACTGGACCACAAGGTTTGTATGAACTGCAAGACTGGTGGTTCATATCCACCAGCTGTTCCTTGGAAACCCTATACAGGCTCCCTAAGAGTTGGAACATACTCAACCACACTTAAAAACAACAACTCTTATAAGGAGGAATTCAAAGTGTGTTTATTTATTGTTGTTAGTTGGCATCAATTTAGCCTAACCTCATGAAGATCTCATGTATAACAGAACTGAATATTGTCGTATTCTGTACTATCTTCACAATTATTGGTATATTTGACTCTATCATTTAGGCTATTTTTGTTGTTAAGTGCCATCAAGTCAGTTTGACTCATGACAACCCTGTATAAGGTTTTCAAGGAACGACTGGTGAGTTTGAACCTCTGTCCTTGCAGTTCAGCCAACCCTTCAGTCCAGTGCTTATCCTACAGTGCCACACCAAGACATAGACATGTCTTTTCAAAGTACAAATGTTTCCACAGGATCTGTTAAACAATACACCTTTAGTAAGACAGACCCTGTGTTTTCAGTTTCTTCTGGAAGGGACGTGGAATGGCCTGTTGTTGATAGTTTGGTATTATCTTGCTTCATCTTAAGTCCCAAGTACAAGGGATATGGTTTAACAATATAATTTTAGTTGTGATTTAATCTATCTGAATCCTACGGCCTGTATAATATTTTTAATTCTTGTTATATTTTCACCCAAATAAACTAGTTTTAAACTCGTGTCCTTTGCTTATATTATCAGGGAAAGAAAAACTATGTGTAAACAAGTGTTCATGCTTATACAAGGTCATTGCACTAACCAAGATTATCGTGGTTGTTAAGTGCCTTTGAGTCAGTTTTGACGAAGAGCGGCCTTGTATAGGGTTTCCAAGGAGCAGCTAGTGGGTTTGCACTACTGTCTTTGTGGTTAACAGTCCAATGTTTATCCAACAGCACCACATCAGGACTCTATAAAATCAACGATTAGATAATTATATATGAACGTTGAGAATATTCTCAGTATCTGTTTAGAAAGTTCTCACTTCTGATCAAATGGAAAATTTCTACGCTGTATTTTAAACTCCTGAGATATCTTGCCCTCTAAGACATTTTCCCCAGATATTTGTCTAATCAGACAATAACCCCTTTCTCTGTGTCATAATTCTGTTATATACTTAGTATAGTTAGCTATAATTACCTATGAATATAACTGTTCTCTCTATTAGACTATAAGCTCCTTGAGGTATGAGCCATAATTTAATACCATTTTCCTCCATGCCTCCAACTGTTCACGGAACATAATAGATGCAGAAAAGTTATTTGTTAGAAGTAAGTTTATGAGATCAAGTTTAGATTTTTATTAAATCTCCATGATGCTTCACCTAATCATATGCTAGTTGTATTTTAGGGCAGAGACAAATAATGGATATAAATGGGGAAATTCAGACATTTTATATTGTCTGAAATATCTTCTGATATTAAAACTGAAACTTAAATTGAAAATATGTATATAATTAGCTGCTTCAGCCACAGATTTAAAAATTAACTAATATTATTCCCATTAGTTCCAGGAGAAAAAACTTCCCTTGCAAGTCATGTGTATAGAGCAATGTTCACCACATATATCACAGAAAGGCATGAGATAAGAACAACAGGTATGTTGAGTAAAAAGAATAGCATGTGTGTAAGAATTTCCCAGCATTCAGCATCACCAAATCTGATATAATGCTATTTTAAAGGTGTTCCCAAGTCAAATTGTTTGTAGAACACACAAATAACGTACCGGTGTCTTAGAGAATGTCAATAAACATCCAAGACTCAGCAAAGTCTCAAATTCATTAAACATTTTGTATTATTAAATTCAGTTTTTCAAGTAATGTTGTTATTGTTGTTATGTGCCGTGGAGTCGCTTCCGACTCATAGCGACTCTATAAAGGGTTTCTGAGGCTATAAATCTTTAAGGGAGCAAAAAGCCTTATCTTTCTCCCACGGAACAGCGTATAGTTTTGAACTGATGACCCTGATAGCTCCCGATTCATAATCACTAAGGAAAATCATAAACAAAATTTAATGTTGAGAATAATCACAACAAAATAAGTAAGAAATATGACTTGAAATTCACACTATTAAGACATAAAGAGCTGCACACACACACATACACATGCGTGAATATGTGCATATAAAATCTTAGCCCCTTTATTATGGAAGGCCAGCCTCATGGATTAAATCAATATGGAGGATTTATGATTTCTCGAGTTCTGGTGTCGCACTGTAGGATAAGCACTGGACTAGTCACCATAACCATAAGTTTGGTGGTTCAAACTCTCTAGCTGCTCCTTGGAAACCCTATACAGGGTTGATATGAGTTGGAACTCACTCGATTGTATTTAACAACAGTATGAAAAATAGGTTCTATAAATACATCTTATTGGAGTCTTGATGTGGTGCTGTAGAATAAGCACTGGACTGCAAGATTGGTTTATACCACAAGGTTGGTTGTTCAAATTCACCAACCTCTCCTCGGAAACCTTATACAGGGTCACTGAGTGAGAGTGAGGTCACTGAGTCAGAACTCACTCAACAGTATGTAACAACATTAATAATATAAACAGATAAATAGAAGCATTTCCATAATCTAGGGTGATGGCCTCAAATGAATTACCACAAGCTAAAAAAAAATATGTTTTGAAAAGGAAGCATAAAATCAACACCTCTTGCCAATGTACAATGAAAACTCCTTCAGGGTTACAAGTGCCCTATATGTAGAAATCATCTTCCTCTATTATTAGGACCTATTCTAGTGCTTTCAGCCAAGATCAATGGATCCAAGATCCAATTCCGATGGATTTTGGCTGAAAGCAGAAAATATCAGAAAGATGTTTACCTGTGTTCTATTGACTATGTAAACACTTTTGATTGTGTGGATCATGACAAGCTATGGACAACAATGTGAAGTATGAGTATTCCGGAACACTTAATTGTGCTCATGAAGAATCTGTACCTGGACAAAAATGCAATTGTTTAAACAGAGCATGGGAACACTGAATGGTTTAAAATTAAGAAAGGTGTGCAACAAGGTTGTATTCTTTCACCATACTTATTCAATGTGTATG
>NW_006408599.1:6991287-7009515 GCF_000296735.1 Chrysochloris asiatica | reverse complement strand
AGTGCCATGGGCTGCCAAAAGAACCAATAGATCCATTTTGGAAGAAGTGCAGCCAGAGTGCTCCTTGGAGGCCAAGATGGCCAAACTTCGTCTCTTATACTTCAGACATATTGTAAGGAAGGACTAGTTGCTGGAGAAGGATATCATGTTTGGTAAGGTGGAGGGTCAGAGAAAAAGAGGAAGACCCCCCACCCAAAGAGATGGATTGGCCAAGTGGCAGCATCAGTGGACTCACGTGTGGCAACAGTAGTGAGATTGGCCCAGGATCAGGCAGTGTTTCGTTCTGCTGTGCATAAGGTTGCTATGAGTCAGAACCGACTCGATTGCACCTAACAACAACAACATTCTAGTGCTTGGTATGTAAGAGCAACTCAATAAATACTGAAAAATCTGTCAAAATATTCTTCACAACCATTGCATTTGTGGTCATGAAGTGGGTCATTAGACTCAAAACTTAGTTATCTTCCAAGGCCCACCTCCAGAAATCATATTCCTCCTTTTAACATAGTGGCAGGTACTAATAAATATCTTCATCATGATGAAAAGAGTAATAAAATTATTGTGGCTATCATTTTTTGAGCCACCAATGTGTGCCAGGCTTTCTAAAGTCATTCCAATTCTCCCAGCGGTTCTTTGGAGTAGAGCTTATGGCCCCTGTTCTCCAGCTGAAGACACAGAAGCCCGCACAGGTAAATAGTATGCCCAGGTTTAGATAGCTAATCACTGATAGGTGCAGAGTTAGAAAATAGGCTTCTCTGTTTACAGACTGTGCTTGCTGCTTCCCACATTTTAAGAAAAATGATAGTACACTAATTTAAATAGGCATCATTTGCATTATTGAGCAGTTGTGTGTCTCTCCAAATTGACTTGCCGTCCAAACTGCATGGGAAATAATATCTAATCCATATTAATTATAAATACATAACCCTGTATTTTAAATACAGGGATAATTGCCGAGTAGTGCTGAGCTAAAATTTTAGTATGTGATAAAGGTTAAAACCTTTGGCAGGCAAGCACATCTCGGCAAAAGCTCAATATTAATATTGTGGTATTTTAAATCATGAAGGGACCTTAGAAATATTTGGTTCAATATTTTTTAATGAGAGTACTATTTGCATTTTGGGTAAGAAGGATCTTTGTTGTGCAGGCCTGTCTAGAAAAGAGCTTAACCTTTAGCATCCCTGCCCCTCTCTCTGCTCAAGGCCAATCACACTTCTGTCATTTTGTTGTTAAGTGCCGTTGAGTTCTGACTCATAGTGACCCTTATAGGGTTTCTGCGGAGTGGCTAGTGGGTTTGAACTGCTGACCTTTGAGTTCAAACCAGCCTTGTTAAGTGCCTTCGATTTGGTTCTGATTCATTGTTGTTGTTGTTGTTATGTGGCATGGAGTCGGTTCCGACTCATAGCGACCCTGTACAGGGTTTCCAAGGCTATAAATCTTTATGGGAGCAGAAAGCCTCATCTTTCTCCCACGGAACAACTGGTAGTTTCGAACTGCTGACCTTGTGGTTTGCAACCTAATTCGTAACCGCTATGCTACCAGAGCTCCTTTTCACAGTGACCCTATATAAGGTTTCTGAGGAGTGGCTGGTGAATTTGAACCATCGACCAAGTGGTTCAAACTGACCTTGCAGTCCAGCATACTATCTCATAGCTCCATACCAGGACCAATTAAAATACTACTGCACTTTTTAAAATCCTCCCATAAAGCAAATAGAAGACAATACGAGGTACAAGAGCTGAACAGAAAATTTCAAGGATCAGCTCAAGAAGATAAAGCCAAATATTACAACAAAATTTGCAAAGATCTGGAGTCAGAAAACCTAAAAGAAGAACATGGTCAACATTTATCAAGCTGGGGGGATTCAAGAAAAAAGTCAAGCCTCAACTTTTGTTATTGAAAGATTCTCTGGGAAAATGATTGAATGATGCAGAAAGCATCAAGAGAACATGGAAGGAATACACAGAGTCACTGTACCAAAAGGAAATGGTTGATGTTCAACCATTTCAAGAGGTAGCATATGACCAAGAGCCAATGATACTGAAGGAGGACGTACAAGGTTCACTGAAGAAATTGGCAAAGAACAAGGCACCAGGAATTGATGGAATAAAAATTGAAATCTTTCAAGAAAGTGAGACGACACAAGAGATACTCACTCATCTCTACCAAGGAATTTGGAAGACAACTATCTGGCCTACTGATTGCAAGAGATCCGTATTTGTGCCCATTCCAAAGAGAGGTGACCCAATGGAACACGGAAGTCATTGGACAATATCTTTGATATCCCACGCGAGTAAAGTTTTACTAAAGGTAATACAGAAACAGCTGCAAACATACATAGACAGAAAACTTCAAGAGTTTCAAGATGGATTCAGAAGAGGCCATGGAACGAGGGATATCATTGTTGATGTCTGATGGATCTTGGCTGAAAGCAGAGAATATCAGAAAGATGTTTACCTGTGCTCTATTGACTACGTAAAGACTTTCAATTGTGTGGATCATGACAAGCTATGGACAACATTGCGAAGTATAAGTATTCTGGAACACAATTGTGCTCATGAGGAATCTGTATCTGGACCAACAGGCACATATACTTTAAGCAAATAATCTGAGAAGCTGGGTTATATGAAAAAAAGGTGGCATCAGGATTGGAGGAAGACTCATTAACAACCTGTGATATGTAGATGATACAACCTTGCTTACTGAAAATGAAGAGGACTTAAAACATTTACTGATGAAAATCAAAGAGCACAACCTTCAGTATGGATTACATCTCAATGCAAAGAAAACAAAAATCCTCACCATTGGACCAATAAACAATATTCTTATCAACGGAGAAAAGATTGACGTTGTCAAGGACTTCATTCTTCTTGGATTAACTATCAACATTCACAGAAGCAGTAGTCAAGAAATCAAACCATGTATTGCATTAGGCAAATCTGCTTCACAAGACCTTTTTAAAGTGTTGAAGAGCAAAAATGTCAGCTTGAGGACTAAGGTGTGCTTGACCCAAGCCATTATTTTCAATAACCTTATATACATGCCAATGCTGGACAGTAAATAAGGAAGACAATAGAAAAATTGATGCCTGTGAATTATGGTGTTGGAGGAGAATATTGAAAGTGTCATGGGTTGCCAAAAGAACAAACAGATCCATGTTGGAAGAAGTGCAACCAGAATGCTCCTTGGAGGCCAAGATGGCCAAACTTCATATCTTATACTTCGGACATATTGTCAGGAGGGACCAGTCATTGCAGAAGGATATCATGTTTGGTAAGGTGGAGGGTCAGGGAAAAAGAGGAAGACCCTCAAAGAGATGGATTGGCCTAGTGGCAGCATCGATGGACTCAAGCATGGCAACAATAGTGAGGTTGGCCCAGGATTGGGCAGTGTTTCATTCTGCTGTGCATAAGGTTGCTATGAGTCAGTAGCGACTCAATGGCACTTAACAACAACAACAATGCATTTTAAATACCTGTTTAGGGAAAGGAGAGACCACCAAATAAGACCTACTGATTGTCTAAATCCATCTTGTGTGGAACCTGTGGGTGTAAATCTTATGGGTGACCAATTTAACTGAAGATCATGCAGTAAGTAAAAAGCAGAACCAGGATGGTTTTAATCAGTAAAACCCCACCTACCATTTACTGAGGCTTCTTGCCAGGCCCCACACTGAGATTTACATGCACCATTTTTTCTGTACTTCATAAAGACACAATGAGCTCATATTATATTGGTTCTGGAGTTACATATCCAAGATTTGAATATTGCCTCTACAGATGGCACTTAACAACAACTTACAAAATATGTAAATGAGTTAATTGATTTCTCTCTGGCCTTTTTTTCTTTAAAAAGTGAGGATAATAATAGTGCCAATCTCCTAGGATTATTGTTGTTGTTAAGTACTATCCAGTTGGTTCTGACTCAAAGTGATCTGGGTTGTTTGGAAGACTGAATCATTCAGTTATAGAAAGCACTTAGATTCCAATCTAGCATGTAACCATACTACACATGTCAGCTGACTTTATTGCCATTATTGTTCTCTTTTATAAGGATCTCTGGTAGTGTAGTGGTTATGAGTCAGATTAGAAGCCTGACTCATAACCAGTAGTTTGAAACTACCAGCAGTTGCACAGGAAATGAGGTTTTCTGCTCCTCTAAAGATTTATACCCTTGGGCACCGTATACAGTGTCGCTATGATTCAGATCTGACTCCACGGCACGAAGCTACCACCACTACCACAACTTGTTTTATAAACTGAGGCTGGGGAGGTTAAATGACTTGTTCAAAGTTGCTCAGCTAGTGAATTTAGTGATGGATTGAGTCTGAATTGAAATTCATGACTGGATCTGGTGTTCCTTCTGTGATGCACCATTTCTTTTCTGGTGAGACAGAATGTAGAGCTGGCACTCCCAACCCTACCACCATGGACAACAGAAGGAAATGCTACTCAGATCTGTACCATCTCTATGATGAGCTATGAGTCTGACTATTGTGATGCATAGGCTTTTCATGGGCTAATTTTCCAAACTAGATCACCAGGCCTTTCTTTCTGGTCTATTTTGTGGATACATATTCAGCATCACCACAACATGCAAACCCTCAGTGAAAAACTTGTGATAGCTCTGCTTAAGGCATATTGGTCAAGAATTAAACACAGATCTCTTTCATGGAATTTTATGATTGTATCACCCTGGTAGCATTGTTGTTAAGTGCTGTCTAGTTGGTTCTGACTCATAGCGACCCTATATTGGGTTTTCAGGAGCAGCTGGTGGGTTTGAACTGCCAACTGTGTTGTATACAGTCCAGGTTGATCCTACAGTGCCACACCAGTATTCAACGATTTGAATTGTCGAATGCAAGGTTAGCAGTTTGAATCTACCAGGAGAAAGATGAGGCTTTCTGCTACCATAAAGATTTACAACCTTGGAAACCAAGTGTAGTGTTGCTATGAGTTGGAACTGACTCTACAGCTCACAACCACCATCACCATCACGATCACCAGTGACAATTAACCAGAGACTAGGGATCTTAGGGCAAATGCATCTGGCCTCTGGTAACCATTTTATTGTTTTAAAAAGACTGTATTAGAAGATGCTGAGATTAGAGTAGAAGCAGAAGAAAGATCTCTCAACTTGAGTTTTAATTCTGCTTGGAGAAACTATGTTCTTATTTAAAGTATGTAAGTGTTCACCTGATGAACTAATTTGAACTGCTGAGATGATGGAGCCCTTGGATGGTGCAAACGGCTAATGCGCTAAACTGCTAACCTAAAGACTGGTGGTTAGAATCCACTAAGAGATATCCACGAATTTCTAGTTCCAAAACATCAGCCCTTGAAAACCTTGTGGAGCACTGTTTTACTCTGACACATAAGGGTCTCCATAAATCAGAATTGACTCTAAGGCAACTGGTTTTGGTTTTAGTGGTTGAGATGACAAGAGGTCAGAGAAGGCTGAAAATACAAAGAGCTAGAATTATATTTGAGTCTGGACATGTAAGCAAGAGCTATATTCATGAGACTAGGGCAAAGATATTGAATAAACAAGGGCAAAGGCATTTAAAATGAGCATATTCATGATAGGTGTGTGTATATGTTGCAACGGTGGTGGAAGGAAGGGGATAAAGAGCAAAATGTGATTGGAGAATATGAATATTAGATCATAAAATAGGTTTTGGCTGACTCAAGGGAATTTCATTTGCTTCCTTACAGAGAACAGTTTATCCACTTATAGTCTTTTAACCATAATCCCAAGAATAATACGTAAGCAGTTAAAGTAATCCCAAAATATCTAAAAGGCACTTGTTGTTAAGTGCTGCCATGTCCATTGTTTTTAAAATTTGTAAGCTGATGATTTGGGGTTATGCTCAGAGGGTCAGATTAGTTTACATAAGAAAAAGAAAAGAGCGGTGTTACTAGGATATATAATGAAAGGCCTAGAATATTGGAACAATGAGAGGGAAAAAATAATTTGGATGCATTAGCCTAGAAAAGAAGATTTAGGATAAAAGAGGTAGTGTTTGTCACAAAAGGGAGCTATGAGTCAAAAATGGACTTGACATTACCTCACAACAATGACATGGCCTTAGTTGCTGTGGATTCATGGCAGCCCCGTGTTCAACAGAGCAAATGACTGCCCAGTCTTGCATCATCTCCATGATCATTGATTTACTCAAGCCCATGATCACCATCACTGTATTTTCGGAGTGTCTTTCATGCTTCGGTCTCATCATCTAGCACAATATCCAACAATATTCAGTTATACTCCATAGCATCTCATTAGCCAATTTTTGGAAGTACCTCACGAGACTGTCCTTGTTTGTCTAAATCTGGGAGTTCTGCACACACCTGTCCACCATGGGTGACCATCTGGTATTTGAAATACCAATGGCCTAGCTTCCAGTATTATAGTAACATGCTAGCCTCCATGGTACCATAAACTAACATATGGAAAGTGATCTTCTCCAGACTCCATTGGTGGTGCTTGTTTGGGTTTTGAATTTGCATTCTGGTTAAATATTAGAATCACTTGAAGAGCTTTAAGAAGTACGAAGTCTTATCCCTAACCAATAAAGTAAAATCACTTTAAATCTTAGGCATGGGCACTTTAAAACACTTTCTAGGTGATTCTAACGTGCAACAAATTAGTTTGCTTATTGGGATTGTCAGTGTGTTATATACTAAATAATGTTTAAAATCACTTCTAGTTCCTGGATTTTTATCATCTGCTTATTGCACTATTCTCATTTATAGAGGACCCCTTTTTTTAGAGATGAGGATTCAGACAATGAATGTGACAGCTTCCTGCAAAGCAGGCAAGTCACACAAAAAGATATGGGGCCCACTTGGAGACTCCAAACTTCTGGTTAGAGGCATTAAACACTGTACCTATCCACTTTTCTCATCACCCTCTTTGATAGGCTCTGGAGATCGTAACCTAGGGAGAGTCACATTTGAGACATAGAACATTTATCAAAGTAAAATGCAATCTGTCAGCTCTCTAAAGTATCATTTTTATCAGTGATAGTATTAGGGTTAGCAGAGTGACCACCAAATGACAACGTGTTTCTCCCAGCCACCCTCTTTCTAGTGTTTGCTCTTATTTGAAGGCTATGGTGTCTCAGAAAATGCTGCTGAGTCTCAGTGCACTTGTGAGTGAAGAAATGCCTTGCTGCTCCCATGGCTGAACAGTGGAGGGAGACAAACCTCTGAGTTTGCCTCTATGGGCTATTTGACCATTGAGTTCTAGTTTTGATTTTCTCTGAAATATTGTTTTTATGGAAAATATCTATAAATGACCCTAACCTCAGAGTTACAGAAAAAGATTAGATTAAAAGTGCTGCAGGGAGACTTGGGTGCATGATCTCAAAGTAACAAACTTGGTAGGGAGGAGGAAAAAGGAGACTTCGGATCTAGCAGGGGATGGGCACAAAGGCTGGACTTGTGCTCATCACACAACCAAAGGTGAGTGTATGGAGGTACATGTGCTCCTATACAAAGGGTATAGGAATAGAGTATATTAGCTATTGACAACAAATATTGTAACACCCAGCTTCAAGTTTTTGAGCTAAGAGTAAACTCCTTAGTAGAGTTCTGGTGTGCCACTGGACTGCTAGCCACAAGGTCAGTGGTTTAAACCCACCAACGGCTCCTTGGAAAGCCTATACTCGGTCTTTGTGAGTTGGAACAAACTCAATGGCACTTAACAACAATAATCATATAATAGCACGGAGTCCTGGTGTGGTGCTGTAAGATAAGCACTGGACTACTATGGCAGTTCAAACCCACCAGCTACACCTTGGAAATGCTATACAGGGTCACTATACAGGGTCAGAGGAGCTCTGGTAGCGTAGTGGTTACGAATCGGGCTGCGAACCTTAAGGTCAGCAGTTCGAAACTACCAGCTGCTCCGCAGGAGAAAGATAAGGCTTTCTACTCCTGTAAAGATTTACACCCTCGGAAACCCCTGTACAGGGTCGCTATGGGTCGGAATCGACTCGACGGCACTTAACAACAACATACAGGGTCAGAGCTAATTTGACAGCACTTAACAGCAATAATAACAGCATATAATCACATGTGGAATCCTGGTGTAAGATAAGCACTAGAATGCGAACTGCAAGGTTAGCAGTTCAAACTCACTAGCCACGCCTCAGAAACCCTATAGGATCACTATGACTTGAAACTAATTTTATGGCACATCACAACAACAACAACACAAAATTCTTGTACTGCAGTGACCCATCACGTCGGTTCTGACTCACAGTAACTCTGTAGAAGGTTTACTGAGGTTGTCATTCTTTACAGGAGCAGAAAGCCTCATCTTTTGCCCATGGAACAGCTGGTGGATTTGAACTGTTGACCTTGCAGTTAGCAGTCCAGCACATAACCCATGACACTAAATATAATAGCATATAATATTGCATACATTAACTTTGCATATAATATTCATATATGAAATAGGAAAATCTAATTTGCTTACCTGTACAAATGGGACAATATAAATATTACCATTTGCCATTGAGTTGGTTCTGACTCATGGCAATCCCATGCCGATTAGGTTAACATTATGCTCTGAAGGGTATGTGATACTAAGAAGAGGCCTGGTGGTTCAGTGCTTAAGCATTCAACTGCTAACAGAAGGGTCAGTGATTATAACACACCAGTTACTCTGAGGGAGAAAGATGTAGTACTTTGCTTCCATAAAGATTGTTATTGTTATGTGTCGTGCAGTCAGTTCTGACTCATAGAGACCCTGTACAGGGTTTCTGAGTCTGTAAATCTTTACGGGAGCAGAAAGCATCATCTTTCTCCCACGGAACAGCTGGTAGTTTCGAACTGCTGACCTTGCAGTTCACAGCCCGATTTGTAACCATTACGCTACCAGAGCTCCATGAAGATTACAGTCTTGGAAACCCAATTCTGTCTTATAGGGTCGCTAAGAGTCAGAATCAATTTAAAGCAATAGGTTTGGTTTTGAATGGATGTGTGATATCAGAGCTTTGCCAAAGTTCACTTAGCAGCATGTTTTGTTGATTTCTCCTAAGGTGATTTTTATTCCTAACATCTGTTTGTTGCTGATCTAGGCTCAGTTTGCCTTTCATCCTTAGTAAACCTGCAGACAATGTTTTATCTAAGGAAACCCACCTTCATTCTAGATAAACAGATATATTGCCAGTGCTACTGCCAACTTGTGTTAATTTTCCCAGCCTCTGCACAACTAGCAAAATAACTGCTGATGTAGCAGCTGTTGTAATGCTCTCAGGTAATTCAGGTATTTTTGCACATTTTTGGTACATTGATGACATTGTTCAGCGTTAAATATTGTATGTAATAGTGGAGACATAGTTTTCATTCATTCACTCAACAAATGTTGATTATCAGGTGCACCTTAAGGTTCAAATTTGCTTCTCCATCACAAGAAATATTGCATTTAAGACATTAATAATATTAAATAAAATAATGGTCACTAATAGAGAACTCTTCTTAGAAGAGTTAGTGGGAGGCTTTACAGGAGAGCTGGCTAATGCAGGTTTTACTCCTGTATTTATTGATTTGTTTGGGTTTGCTTTGTTTGTTTTTACCCTAGAGAGGCCTGTGATAGAAAGTCAAACGTGGGCACATTTAGGAAAGCAAATTCACTTTGAGTTAATGAAAGAAGCATCTTGCATGCAAGACCTTAAGAAGGGTATGAATAGCTTCTAAAAGGTTGTGTGTGGAATCCCATTATCTGGGAAAAGGAACTTTTGAATGAAATAGGACTGTGGATTTCTAGGATTGAAAAGGAGACACAGCTCAATCTTGGAGGCGTGGATTCCAGGCACAAAGGAGGCTGTGATTTTCAGTCTGCAAGGAGCAAAAACAAACCAAATGTGATTCATTGGGAAGACTGGTTTCCTGGGGCATGTCTGCATATGTGAATGAAAGAAGCAAATATCAACATGTGCAAATCCAAGAACTTAAGCAAGGGGTGTCTATGGTTGCTTTTAGGGAATAGAATCAGTCTTTAGGCCTCGAAGGGAATAGAATGAGTCTTCCTTGGAGGGCCAAAACCCATTCAGGTTTCTGTAAAGACAACGGTGCTGTATAACCAACACTGGACTGCTATCCTTAAGGCCAGCAGTTCAAACCCACCAGGTGCTCCCTGAAAACCCTCTACAGTGTCACTGTGGGTTGGAACCAACTCGGCAGCACACAACAACATAGATAATGAATAAAGAAGATCAGAGAAGAATTAATGCATTTGAATTATGGTCCTAACGAAGAAAAGTACCATGGAATACCAGAAGAATGAACAGTTCTGTCTTGGAAGAATGTTCCTTCAAGGTAAATGTCTCTTATATTTTGGACATGTGGTCAGGAAGGACCAGTCCCAGAAGAAGGGCTTTGAGCTTGGTGAAGTACAAGATCATCAAAAAAAGTCCCTCAACTAGACGGATTGACACAGTGGCGGCAGCAAAGGGCTTGAACATAGCTAATTGTAAGGATGATACAGGATTGAGAAGTTTTTCATTCTGTTATTCATAGGGTTGCTATGAGTCAGAATCAACTCTACAACACCTTATAAGACAGTGTGCGTGTGTGTGTGTGTGTGTGTGTGTGTGTGTCTGTGTGATTTGGTGGTAACTGAAATCTGAAAAGGAAGACAGGCTTCCTTTGAACAATGTGGCCTCCAAATGTCTTCCACACTTTAGAGGACTCAAGTCCTGGTGTGTCACTGTGGGTTAATGCGCTGGACTACAAAGTCAGTTTAAACCACAAGATCAGAGGTTCAAGCTCACCAGCTGCTCCTTGGAAACCCTATGCAGGGTCATTATGTGTTGGAATCCACTCGATGGCACTTAACAACAACAACAAGAAGCTACAAATGAAAATATGGGTCTTCCTGTCAGTGGAGGCCTGATCTATTATATTTGAAAATTAAAGATATGTATTTCAACATGTGGGAATCCTGGGTTTTTAGAAGACTTCATTGTGAATACAGAAAAATGTTCAGGTAGTTAGTGTGCATTTAAACTTGAGTTAATGAGGGTGATATTACATCTCTCTCAGTGTCTCCAGAGCTAGAATCTTTCTGTTTCTCAAGTATTTCTAATGGTGTTACCATTCTATTTATAATTCTTCATCTTATTTCACTTTTCATTAGTATTTACTGTTGTCATAACTACCCTTCTTTAGGAAATAGTAACACCTTTTGGCTTACATAACAAAGAACTTTCTTGATTGTTTACTCTCTCTAGTAGCGTAATGGTTACAAATTGGGCTGCTAATCTCACAGTCACTCACGGTCAGCAGTTCGAAACTACCAGCTGTTCTGCAGGAGAAAGATGAGGCTTTCTGCTCCCGTAAAGATTTACAGCCTCGGAAACCCTGTACAGGGTTACTATGAGTTGGAACCGACTCCACGGCACATAACAACAACAAACTTTCCTTTATTTATTTATTTATTTATTGTGTGTGTGTGTGTGTGTGTGTGTTTTAGTTTCTTCAGGATATTACCTAACTTGGAAGTTGGCTAGAGTCATCTGAACTAGAGGGGTCCTGGTACTGCAGTGTGTTGCACACTCAAATATTAACCAGAAGGTCAGCAGTTTAAACCCACCAGTTGCACTGTGGGAAAAAAATGTGGCTATTTCTGCAAAGATTTGCAGCCCTGGAAACCTTATGGCATAGTTCTACTCCTCTCTGTAGGGTTGCTATCAGTTGGAATTGACTTGGTGGTTTTGATAGTCATCTGACTGGTTCTGGCAAATGTTACTAGACTGGAAATGACTTGTGTGTCTTCTAGTCCAATAGCAAACACCCAGGTTTCAGTTCCTTCATCAAACTGGATGCCTAAGCAAGGATAATATATAGCTGGGCCCCTACTGATTATAGATGGTCAAAGAACCCTAAATGAAAATATTTTTTGTCTTAATTCACTGGAAATGTGTTTATTTCTTTATTGTTTCTTACTGCAGAACAGCCTCCCATATCCTAACAGCTCGAATGAGTACCCAGAAAATGTGTGCTGCTGTAAAATAACCCTGAAATATGTATCATAGGTTAGCAATTGGATGTCAGGTAGAAAGAACACTAAGCAGAAGTAGAAAATATCATAATAATACTTTGCAGAGGCAAAGTATTTAATAAACCAATTATCTGATTACTTAATCATGTACGTTATGAACTTGTGACTCTAGAAGAAATGGCCATGAAAGAGAATTCATTATTGCTGCACTTACTTAGCAATACATTAATAAAGATGATCTCAGTAAAGTGTTCACCAACTTGTAAGAAACAAATGGAATAGAGATTCATGATTTCAAGGACTTTCAGAGTAGGAAAGGAAAATTAATTCTCAATACCATCAGTAAAGAATAAAACTGAGAAAGTCTTTGAATGACAAATGCTGATTGAAACTCATACTTGTAAGGATGAAATTAAATGCAGGGTGTTTGCAGCTATTCATATACAATCACGACCCTCAAAAAGTCATCTTTGGTCCCATAAGGTTATAATGGAATTCAGAAATGCTGATTATAGCAGATGTAACTAAACATTTTGTTGTTGTTAACTGCTGTTGGGTTGGTTCCAACTCATAGAAACCTTCTATAGTGTTTCGGAGAAGCAACTGGATGGTTTGAAAAACTGAACTGATGGCTAACAGTCCAATGCTTATCCTACAGTGCCACACATAGTGAATACAATAACTTCAGACACCCAATACATGTATCTCATGTCTATTGTGTACAAAGCAATTGTGGTGCCAGGTGTATAGTGGTTCAATATATATTACTTGTTGAACATATGTATTGATAGTCATAATAAATGCCTACATTACTGGCTTATGCATGTACTGTACTTTCTCAAACAAGTTTTTTTTTTTTTTTTTTTAATGTTTTATTGTGAATTATGTGATAGTTTACATGGGAGAATACATTCATCCTATCGGATATCATTTCATTGCCATGGTTACAATCCTCTCCATGTATCATCAACCAACCAAAGGATATACCCTGCAAGCCTGCCCCCACACCCCCAGTCGTCAGCACACAGCCTCTCTCCCTCTCTGGGTCTAAAGTACCTGGCTGCTCCATCTCTCCACGTCATTATCTCTGCCTCCATCTCTGGCATCACTGTTTCTCTGGGTAGGGTCCCGCACTCCGCTCAACAACTTGATGGTCCCAGGAACCTCCACTCCTGGACTGCAAAGTCAACCACTCCCCTCCTTTTGCTACAAAACATCTACCTTTACATTTCCAACCATCACAGTCAATCCTGATGGCAATTATTCACTATTGTACCACATGAGTGCTATCCTTGTCTCCTTTCATCAGCCCCACTCAGACAGATTGGATACTACTTAGTGGAGATTCTTTCTACCTTCCTCTGCACCCTCTGGATCTAGGCACCCTCTTGAAATCTTTTGCCTTTGTACCCCCCTCTTGAAAGTCACTTCTTGCCTTTGTACCCCCCTCCCCCATTTTGGGAAGCCAATGTCCAAGTTGCCCATCCCTGTCTACCCTGTATATTGAGGGGGTGGGAATGATCCTCGCTGTAAAGATGTGTTCCTTCTTTTGAGATACTGCACCCATAGATGTATGTCAAGTTCAGCAAACTGTATCAGATTACTGTTTTTTCCTCTTCTTTCTTCTTCTAGTTGAGTTCTGATCATCCAGTCATTGAAGCCAGGTCAAGTGGTTATTATCTGCAAGTGTGGGTGTCCTTATGCATATGCCCTCTCTTCTTACTAGCTGGACATTTCATTCTCCACTCTAGTCCTCTGTGGATATGTCACTAACTATGGGCCCAGGAGTCACCAGGTTTTGCCACACTGCTGGCCAACCAGGTCTCCACCCCGGTTCACAAGAGTCTATTTAACATGGTAGGGCTTAGCTAGCAGCTTCATTGTTGTTTTCCCTCACTTCCCCTTATCAATGACCAGTGTGGTCACCAGTCAGAGCACATGCCCACTCACATATTATCATTGAGTCTTAGTCTTGAAATCACACGAGTTTTTATTATGAACTGAGTGATAGTTTACATGGAAGAACATCAGTTTTATACACATCATTTCATTGTAATCACATTATTTTACTGTGAACTATCTTACTAAAAGATGAGACAGAGAAGATAAAGCCAAATATTACAACAAAGTGTGTGAAGATCTGGAGTAAAAAAACAAAACAAAAGGGAAGAACATGTTCAGCATTTCTTAAGATGAATACTGAGCAAATAATCCGAGAAGCTGAGTTACGTGAAGAAAAATGTGGCATCAGGATTGGAGGAAGACTCATTAACAACCTTCAATATGCAGATACAACCTTGCTTGATGAAAGTGAAGAGGACTTAAAACATTTACTGATGAAGATCAAAGAGCACAGCCTTTGGTATGGATTACATCTCAGTGTAAAGAAGAAGAAGAAAAAAAATCCTCACCGTTGGACCAATAAACAACATTCTTTTCAATGGAGAAAAGATTGAAGTTTTCAGGGACTTCATTCTTCTTGGATCAACTATCAACACTTATGGAAGCAGAAGTCAAGAAATCAGACGACGTATTGCATTAGGCAAATCTACTGCACAAGACTTTTTGAAGTGTTGAAGAGCAAAGATGTCAGTTTGAGGATTAAGGTGCGCCTGATGCAAGCCATGGTATGTTCAATAACCTCATATTCATGCAAAAGCTGGACAGTGAACCAGGAAGACTGTAGAAAACTTAATGTGTTTGAGTTATGGTGTTGGAGGAGAATATTGAAAGTGTCATGGGCTGCCAAAAGAACCAATAGATCCATTTTGGAAGAAGTGCAGCCAGAGTGCTCCTTGGAGGCCAAGATGGCCAAACTTCGTGTCTCATACTTCGGACATATTGTTAGGAGAGACCAGTCACTGGAGAAGGCTATCATGTTTGGTAAGGTAGAGGGTCAGAGAAAAAGAGGAAGACCCCCAAATAGATGGATTGGCCAAGTGGCAGCATTGATGGACTCATATGTGGCAACCATAATGAGGTTTGTCCAAGATAGGTCAGTGTTTTGTTCTGCTGTGCATAAGGTTTCTATGGGTCGGTACTGACTTGATGGTACCTAACTACAGCTACAACAACATCTTACTTAGAATAAAATTTACCAAATAACAATGTATGCTTTGGCTCATAAGCAACAACATTCAATCCCATGTAGCTCATGTCTTTTGAATGTTTCAGCATTGCTGTTGTTGTTAGGTGTCATCAAGTTAGTGCCAACTCATAATGACCCTATGCACAACAGAACAAAACACTGCCTGGTCCTGTGGCAATGTCACAGTTGTTGCTACATTTGAGCCCATTGCTGCTGCCACTGTGTTAATCTAAAAAGAGGGGTCTTCCTCTTTTTCTCCAATCCTCCACTTCACCAGACATGATATCTTTTCCAAGGACTGGTCGTTTCTTATAATATGTCCAAAGTATGAGAGACGAAGCCTGACCATTCTGACTTTCAAGGAGTACTCTGGTTATACTTCTTCCAACACAAATTGATTTGTTGTTTTGTCAGTCCATGGCGCTTTTAATATTCCCTTCCAACACCATATCTCAAATTCATCAGTTCTTCTACAGTCTTCTTTCTCATGAATATGAAATTATTGAAAATACCGTAGCTTGGAACAGGCACGTCTTAGTCATAAATCTGACATCTTTGCTTGTCAACACTTTAAGAAGGTCCTGTGAAATACGTTGTTTGATTTCTTGATTGATGTTTCTATGGGTGTTGATAGTTGACACAAGGAAAATGAACTCAACAACTTCGATATTTTCTCCCTTTACATGGCTGTTGTTTATTGGTCCAATAAAGAGGATTTTTCTTTCCTTTACATTGAGGTATGACCCATAATGTAGGCTGCGGTCTTTGATCTTCATTAGTGAGTATTTTAAGTCCTCTTCACATTCAGCAAGCACGGTTGTATCAACTACATATTGTAGGTTCTTAATGAGTCTTCCTCCAATCCTAATGTGACATTTTTCTTAACATAATCCAGCTTCTTAGATTATTTGCTCAGCATACAGATTGAATAGGTATGGTGATAGAGTAAAACCCAGGTGCACCATTTTTCTAATTTTAAACCATTCAGTTCTCCCTTGTTTCTATTCAAGCAACTGTCTGTTGGTCTATGTACAGGTTCCTCATGAGCACAGTTAAGTATTCCAGAATACTCATTTTCTGCAATGTTTGTCATGATCCACACAATCCAAAGTCTTTTCATAGTCAATAAAGCACAGGTAAACATCTTTGTGGTATTCTCTGCTTTCAGCCAAGATCTGATATCAGCAAAGATATCCTTTGATTAATGTCCTCTTCTGAATCCAGCTAGAACCTCTGGAAGTTCGCTATCAGTGTATGATTGCAGTCATTTTTTTATTTATCCTTAACAAAATTTTGCTGGCATAAGGCATTAATGATATTGTGTGATGATTTCTGCATTCCATTGACTCACCTGTCTTTGGAATGGGCACAGATATGGGTCTTTTCCAGTCAGTTGATTATGGAGTTGTCTTACAAATTTCTTGGCAGAGATGATTGAGTGCCTCCAGTGCTGCAACAGTTTGTTGAAATATTTCCATTTTTATTCCATCAATTCCCAGTGCTTTGTTCTTTGCCAATTCATTCAATGTACCTTGGACTTCTTCTTTCAGAATCATTGGCTCTTGATCATATGCTATTTCTTGAGGTGACTGAACATCAACCATTTCTTTATGATACAGTGACTCTGCATCTTCTTTCCATCTTCTTTTGATGCTTTCTGCATCATTTAATATTTTGCCCATTGTTATCGTTGTTATGTGTTGTCGAGTCAGTTCTGACCCATAGTGACCCTGTATAGGGTTTCCAAGGAGTGGTTGATGAATTTGAACTGCCGACCTTGCAGCTCAAACCACTTTGCAGTCTGACCCATTAGCCCACAATGTCACACAAGGACTCCCCTAGAATCCTTAAATATTTCAAGTTGAGGTTTACATTTTTTCTTCAGTTCCATCAGCTTGAGAAATGCTGAGTGTGTTCTTCCTTTTTGTTTTTCAAACTCCAGGTCTTTGTACATTTCTTTATAATATTTGTATTTTCAAGTGCCCTTTGAAATTTTCTATTCAGCTCTTTTATCTTCTCATTTCTTTCATTTGATTTAGCATCCCTATGCTGGAGAACAAGTTTCAGAGTCTCGTTGACATCCATTTTAATCTTTTCATTCTTTCTTGTCTTCTTAATGATCTTTTACTTTCTTCCAGTATGATGTTCTGGATGTCATCCCACAACTCTTCTCATTTTTGGTCTTGAGTGTATACTGTATCAAATCTGTTCTGATAACCTCTAAATTAAAGTGGTATATGTTCAAGGTTATATTTTTGGCTTTTGTGTACTTGTTTTAATTTTTCTTTAGCTTCAGCTTAAACTTGCATATGAACAATAAATGGACAGTTTCACAGTTTTCCCCTGGCCTTGTTTTGGCTGATGATATGGAGTTTTTGACCATTTGATTTCTGTGTATTCCATCAGGTGAGGTCCATGTGTATAGTAGTCTTTTATGTTGTTTAAAAGGGTATTTGTAATGAAGAAGTCATTGGTCTTGTGAAATTTGTTCTTGTGCACTGCAGAATAATTTCTATCAAGACCATATTGTTTAACCACTGATTTTCCTCTATGTTTCATACCTTTGAATTCCAATCACCAGAAATTATCATTACATCTTGATTGAATATCTGATCAATTTCAGACTGAAGAAGTTGGTAGAATTCTTAAATGTCCTCATCACGGATTTTAGTGGTTGGTGCATAAATTTGAATAATAGTGGTATTAACTGTTCTTCCTTGATGGCATATGGATATCCTATCAGACATCCTTGTACTTCAAGACAGATATTGATATTTATTATTTTAAATGATGAATGCATGCCATTCCTCTTCTATTTGCCATTCCTGACATAGTATACTATGTGATTGTCAGATTCAAAATGTACAATGCTAGTCCATTTCAATTCACTAATGCCTAAGATATCGATGTTCATACTTTCCATTTCATTTTTACAATTTCAAATTTTTCTAGATTCATACTTTGTACATTCCATTTTCTGATTATTAATGGATGTTTACAGTGTTTTCTCTTCATTTTGTGCCCCATAAGCAAATGAAGGTTGTTGTTGTTGTTGTTGTTATGTGCCATCGAGTCGGTTCCGACCCATAGCGACCCTGTATAGGGTTTCCGAGGGTGTAAATCTTTAC
>NW_006408599.1:6989696-6991187 GCF_000296735.1 Chrysochloris asiatica | reverse complement strand
ATAGACAACATCATCAGCTTTATATCCAACAAACCATACACTTTTTGTCATCTCAATGATTACACTCCCCTCCATGCAGCAACAGTTATCCTACTTCCTCCCTGTGGTCCCCCATTTACATCTTATATTTCATGAATAAACTTCTCAAAGCAAAAATATTTGATACACACATACAAAACACAACAAAAAATATATACTCATTTAAATGTCCAGAATGACTAGCACATTCTGCAAGTCAGCCTTCTGACTGCAGACACACAATCTTACCCAAGCCCATGGACCTAGAACCCACAGTTGCTCTGTCTCTCCATACCTCTACCATCACCACTTTTTTAGGTTGTTGTTAAGTGCCGTCGAGTCAGTTCTGACCTATAGCGACCCTGTCAGGGTTTCCGAGGGTGTAAATCTTTACAGGAGTAGAAAGCCTCATCTTTCTCCCGTGGAGCAGCTGGTAGTTTTGAACCGCTGACCTTAAGGTTCGCAGCCCGATTTGTAACCACTACGCTACCAGAGCTCTTATGAAAGCTTTATTCCATTCTCATAATCATGGTCAGGTCTACTTTGAAGAGGCAGCTCTTCCCCAGTTTTGTTTTGAGTGCCTTCCAACCAGAGGGGCTCATCTTCTGGCACTATATCTGACAATATTCTGGTACTCTTAATCATGTTTCTATAGTCAATGTTCTGGTGCTAACAGTGTTGCAATCTATTCATAAAGTTTTCCATGATGAAATATTCATAAGTAGTCCATCTCTCCTGCTTCTTAGTTTTTCCTCATCTGGAAGCTCAGCTGAAATTTGTTCACCGTGGGTGACCCTGCTGGTATTTAAAATACTCGTGGTATAGCCTCCAGTATCACAACAACACACAAGCCACCTGAGTACGACACACTGACAGACAAGTAATGGGTGTAGCATTTGCTCTCTGTTCAATTTTCTTTCAGAAACATTACCTTAAACTATATCATGTTTCTCAAATGCAGCAAAACCTATGTTAGTGAGAGCAGTAGCTAAAAGCAAAGAAACAGCCATTTGGAAATGAAACAAAAGGTTATTGAACAACAGGTAAGCAGAAAAATCAGTAAATGTTATTACTCATAATTTATTCATCTGTCTACTAAGTATATAATATGGTATTTGGTGGCTACATGCCATGGAGTTGATTCCAACTCATGGCGACACTGTACAGGGTTTCCAAGGCTGTAAATCTTTACAGGAGCAGAACGCCTCATCTTTCTCCCACGGAACAGCTGGTAGTTTCGAACTGCTGACCTTGCAGTTCGTAGCTCGATTCGTAACCACTATGTTACCAGAGCTCCTTAATATGGTATTTACATAGTATCTAAATTATATGACATCCTGTTTAACATGGATGTTAATCAATACATGACTCTATATGTTGTCGAGTTGGAACCGACTCATAGCGACCCCATGCACAGCAGAACGAAACAATGTCCAATCCTGGGCCAACCTCACTACCGCCGCCACACTTGAC
>NW_006408599.1:6972335-6989526 GCF_000296735.1 Chrysochloris asiatica | reverse complement strand
TATTGGTTCTGTTGGCAGTCCATGGCACTTTCAGTATTTTCCTCCAACACCACAACTCAAAGGCATCAATTCTTCTACGATCTTCCTTATTCACTGTCTAGCTTTCACATCCATATGAGGTTATTGAAAATACCATGGCCTGGGTCAGGCGCACCTTAGTTCTCAAGTTGACATCTCTGCTCTTCAATACTTTATATAATGAACACTTAACTGCCCAGAAAGGCTCAGAGAAAAGACTGTAATCTTAAGAGGCCCAATATTCCCAGAGGTAAGGAGAGAGGCAGAATAGAGAAAGATGGGGAGACTGAAGAGGAGAGACAGGAAGGAGGAGGAGGAAGAGAAGGGAAATTAGAAGTGAGAAAATAAATAGATTGTATTTAAGAAGTTAAGGATTATGAGTAAAAGAAACCGTGTATGTTGACTTGGCACAAGTAGTTGGGTGGAATCAAACAGATTAAAAACAAAAACAGACGCACATACACACAAGTTTCAGTTTTTCAAGTTGTATCAATGTGAATCAAAAATACTCAAAATATACTACTTAATAAATCAGTTGATTTGGGCATGTTAAGTTTTAAATACATATTTTAGATGTATAAAGGACAGATATATAATGAAAATATATTTAGAATTAGAGTCTAGTTTCCACAGAACAGTGAGCACAATGTACCACTAAAGAAAAGAAAAAAGAATAAAAAAAAAAAAAAAAAGAAAGAAAACAACAAATCTATGCTGTTGAGTTGATTTCTACTTACAGTGACCCCATAGAACAGAATAGTACTGTCAACTAGGATTTCTAAGATGGCAAATCTTTATACAAGTGAACTACCATACGTTTTCTCCCAGGAAGCTAGTGAGTTTGAATTGCCTGTCTTTTGTTGGTAGCTGAGCACTTGAATCACAACACCACCAGGACTCACTTCTTTACCATTAGCACATTTGAATTCTAAGTTGTTAAGTAACTTTGATTTGCTTCTGATGAATAGCGACCCTGCATAGGGTTTTCAATACTGTTCATCTTTGCAGGCGCCTCATCATTCTCCTGAGGAGCAGCTGGTGGGCTTCAACTTCTGACCTTGTGATTCGAAGGTCAGTGCTTATCATACAGAGCTACCACACTCCTCTGGTAATTCTATATAAGGAGGTTATTCCCAATGAGTGCTCATTCATTGCAAATATCTTTTTTTAAACAATGTAAAAGACAATGATACACATGGACCTCACCCTATGAAATATACATGAATCAAATTGATTACATATGTGGGAAAATATGATGAAAAAATAATAACAAAATTAGGGCATATGGTGGAACAATCAATTGCTCATAGGCAAGTTAAGGCTGAAGCTAAAGAATGAAATCAAGTTCACGAGAGCCAAAATATGACCTTGAATATATCCCACCTGAACTTAGAGACCATTTCAAGAACAGATTTGATGGATTAAACATGAATGACCAAAGACCAGAAGAGCTTTTGGATAACATCAAGAACATCATACAGAAGGAAGCAGAAGGTCATTAAAAAATAGGAAATAAAGAAAAGACCAAAATGGATGTCAGAAGATACTGAAATTGGGTCTCCAGTGTAGAGATTGTAGAGCAAATAGATAAAATGAGTAAGTAAAAGTGCTTAACAGAAAATTTCAAAGGACAGCTTGAAAAGACAAAATAAAGTATTATAATGAAATGCACAAAGATCTGAAGTTAGGAAACCAAAAGGGAGGAACAAACACAGCATTTCTCAAACTGAAGGAACTGAAGAAAACTTTCAAGTCTAGACTTACAATGTTGAAGTATTCCATGGACAAAATATTAAATCATGTAGAAAGAATCAAAAGAAGATGGAAGTATACACAGGGTCATTGTACCAAAATGAATTCATTGATGCTCAGTCATTTCATGAGGTAAATATGATAAGTAATGATGGCACTGAAGGAAGAAGTCAAAACTGCACTGAAGGCATTGGTGCAAAACAAAGTTTCAAGAATTGATAGAATACAAACTGGTATCGTTCAACAAACTGGAAGCAATTACTAGTCTATACAAAGAAATCTGAAAGACATCTACCTGGTCAACCGATTAGAATAGATCAATATTTGTGGCCATTCCAAAGTGAGGTGACCCAACAGAATGTGGAAATTATCAAACAGTATCATTGCTATAACATGCAAGTAAACTTTGGTTAAAGATAATTCAAAAATAGCTGCAACATTACATTGACATGGAACTGCTAGAAACTCAAGGAGGATTCAGAAGATGATGTAGAACTATGTATATCTTTGCTAACATCTGATGGATCTTGGCTGAAAGCAGAGAATACCAGAAATATGCTTGCTTGTGCTTTATTGACTATATAAAAATGACTGTGCAGCTCATGACAAGCTATGGGTAACATTGAGAAGAAAGGTTGGTCTAGAACACTTAATTGTGTTCATGAGGAACCTGTATATAGACCTAGGGGCAATCATTCAAACAACAAGGGCATACTAAATGATTTAAAATTAGGAAAAGTGCCAGAGTTGTGTTCTTTCAATCTGTATGCTGAATAAATAATATGAGAAGCTGCATTATATGAAGAAAAATATGGCATTAGGGTTGGAGGGACAATCATTAACAATCTGTGATATGCAGATGTTACAATCTTGCTTGCTTCCTGGAAGCAAAAAGGACTAAAAATACTTACAGATGAATAGAAAAGCCAACGGTCTTCACTATGGGTTGTATCTCACAATTGGACCAATAAATAGTATCATGATAAATGGAGAAAAGATTGAAGTTGTAAAAAACGTCATTTTCCTAGATTCCACAATCAACACTCATGGAAGCAGCAGTCAAGAAATCCAGACATATTTCATTAGGCAAATCCACTGCAAAAGATCTCTTTAAAATTGTGAAGAGCAGAGATAGCATCTTGAAGACTAAAGTGCATCTGACATGGGCCATGATATTTTCAATGATAGCCTTATATGCATGTGAATATTGGACAATGTATATGGAAGATCTTAGAACTGATGCATTTGAGTTATGGTGTTGGAGATATTGAAAGTACCATGAGCTGCCAGAAGAACAAATAAATCTGTGATGAAAGAAGTATAGCTAGAATGCTCCTTAGATGTCAGAGTGACTAGACTTAATCTCTTATACTTCAGATATGATAGCAGGAGAAACCAATCTATAGAAAAGGATATTATGATTGACCAAGTGGTGAGTCAGCAAAACAAAGGAAAACCCCCAAAGAGATGGATTGATACAGTAGCAACAGCCATGGACTCAAATGTGTCAACAATGATGAGGATGGCACAGGACCAGGCAGTGTTTCATTATTTTATGCCTACAGTTGCTATCAATTCCAGCTGACTCGATGGCACCTAACAACAATACAATGACTGCCAAGCATCAGGCATTCAATTAATAGTTGCATGATGAATGAATAAATAAGTGAACTTACTGCTCTAACATGATTTTGGACCCCTTATGGATTATTTTACACTCACCTACACCTGTCTGACCTGTCTAAAAGAGCTCTGGTAATGTTGTAGTTACAAATCGGGCTGTGAACCTCACGGTCAGCAGTTTGAAACTACCAGCTGTTCCACGGGAGAAAGATGAAGCTTTCTGCTCCCGTAAAGATTTACAGCCTAGGAAACTCTGTATAGGGTCTCTCTCTATGACTCCACGGCACATAACAATAACAAACAAACACCTGTCTGACTCTTACTCAATACTAAGGTACACTTCACACATCTCCTTTTCCATAGATATTTCTTAGACTTGTAGCTATATACTCAGTAATGAATATATAACATCTCTACTAATGTGTTGTATTCTATGACTTCAAGATAAGGAAATAACAATAAACTTAGCAATTATTTGTCATTTGTTATTGTTGTTAAGTGCCATAGAGTCAGTTTTGACCTATAGCGATTCTGTATAAACTTTCCAAGGAGTGGGTGATGAGCTTGAACTGTAACCTTGCAGTTCAAATTGACTTTCCAGTTCAGAGCATTATCCCACAATGCCACATCATGAATTCATTGTTGTTGTTGTTGTTGTTGTTGTTAAGTGCCATTGAGTTGATTCCAACCCAAATTGACCCTGTATAGGGTTTCCAAGGAGCTTGAACCACTGACCTTACAGTTCAAATGACTTTGCAGTCTGACACATTAGCCCACAATGCCACACCAGGACTTACTGTTGTTAGGTGCCATCAAATAAGTTCCAACTTATAGTGACTATGCACAACTGAATGATACACTGCCCTGTCCTGGGCCATCCTCATGCATTTGAGCTCATTGCTGCTGCCACTGTGTCAATCTATCTGGTTGGGTTCTCCCTAATTTTTATTGATCCTACATTTCACTAAACATGATGTCCTTCTCCAGGGACAGGTCCCTTCTGATAGTCTTGCCATCTTGGCTTCTAAGGAGCATTTTGGCTGCACTTCTTCCAACATAGATTTGCTTGTCCTTCTGGCGGTCCATGGTACTTTTCATATTCTTCTCCAACACCATAATTCAAATGCATTGATTCTTCTACAGTTTTTCTTATTTTTCCACAGTTAATATCATTCCTTTTTTAAATTTATTTATGTATTTTTACTTTTTGAATGGAAAGCTTAGATTCTACAAAGGCAGTGATTTTCCAAGGTAGAATAAACAGCAACCAGTTACTGGCATGGATCAGAAAGTAATTCAAACATCTAACTCAATCCAAGTTCAATAATCTTTCCACTTATCTAAAGGGTAATGAATTACAAGAATTTAACACTTTTGATTGCTAAAGGCTAATCATTATTTTTAAATGCATACAGAGATACATCCATATGGTGTATTTCCATGGTCACCACATGAGAAAATGCAAGTGTAAAGTAGTTAAAATAGTTCATAAAAAAATGCAATCTGTTTGTATATGTGATGAGGAGAGTAAGAATGCAAGCAGTAAGTACATTTTTTTTTTCTTCATTACCTGAAAATTCATGACAGACACGGTAGTGGATAAGGCGAAGGAACAGTGGGAGTCGGATCCAGCTCACTTGAATGAAAGGATGAAACAAATCAAAAAACACTTTTGAAGCCAGAGTGGTGGTAATCCCTCTTGTGCAGGCTTTAGTCTCTCAGATATAGATTTATAAAGAACAAAGTAGCGATCCATAGATGGCAATGTGAAAACCAACTTTATAGACAAAATCTCATAAAGAGGGTGAGTGAAGGATGCAGTGCAAAGGATGGATCAGGATGTATATTGAGCTTATTTTTGTTTCCCATCTTCACGATTGTGTTGTTTGCATAATGTATTTTTAGAAGGATGATAATAATATCTTATGTATAACTTTGTCTGGGTTGCAAAGTGCTATTTTACAATTACATTCGTTACCTTATTTGATTCTCAAAGAATACAATGAGGAAAGCTGTCATCAGCATCTTCCCTTTCTTTTATTTCTCTTCCTTCATTTTGTTTATAAGGTTTCATTCTTGTCCCAATGTTATGAAGGAGGAAATTGAGGAAAGAGAATGGGCATTATGGTAGAATGAGCACAATGCAATTCCTGATCCAGTAATGTTTCCATTCTCCTATGTTACAAAATCAACCAGCTGGTTCCCTGATGTGATCTTGTAACAGCTAGCTATCATGTTAATTGTTTCAAAAAATCTAAAATTGACATTTCATTTTCTCTGTTTTGCATCTCTGTCTTTTCTCCTTCTTTCTTACTCCATCTCTCTTACACTCATCCCACGTATAATTTCTGTCTTATTCTATCATTCTTCTTCTTTCATTCTTTTTCTTACTCTGACTTCATCTCTAAATATTTTACCTTCTAGTCTTTTCACTTTTTTCTCTACTTGAATAAGTTAAAGGTTAATCGTAATTGTTTGTTTAACTCAACATTAAATGCTTTAATTTAAAAAAACATTTAAAAGATTGGAGTTTCTGTTTAAGTGCTGCTGAGTCAGTTAACTTACAATGACCCTGCACAGGGTTTCCAAGCAAGAGTTGGTGGGTTTGAACCATCGGCCTTGTGGGTAATAGTTCCCAGTGCTTAAACTACCATGCTAAACCAAGACTCTATTCAAAAGATTAAAAATGCTTGACTCCTAGAAATAAAAATGCAGGTACAAAAATCAAAATACTCAGATGCAAACCTTTATGTATTATAATCTGTAATAATAATGATATTTTATAATCATGTCATGAATAAGAGAAATAGGTATGATATATACAAATGTACACACGTACAGACAGACTCCACCTAGAGATATAGAGATAGAATGATTATAAAGAATATGATGAAGCCTACCAAAATGAAACAGAATATTCTAGGAAACTAATGGTACCTAAAAGCATGAACTGATACTCTCTGAAACCATTTCTTATATTGTTATTTCACAATCTCAGTGATAAACTCAAGTTTTGTTTCTTCAACTAGGCTCTTACTGGCAGTTTGATCAGTTAGACATCCATCAGGAGCTGTTCAGAAATTCTTATAGCAGTTCAAATAACACTGATCAGTACATAAAGAAATGAAAGGAAAACAGGAAAAAAAGAAACACTGAAACATTATACTAATGGAAAGAAATCAGCTGAAAATGTCACATACAATTATTTAGAATAGGTGAATTCATAGAAACAGGAGTGAAGGTGAGAAGGGAGAATGGAGAGTAGCTGTTGTGTGGGTTGTTATTGTTGTTATTAAGTGACATTTAGTCAGTTCTCAACTCAGAGAAACCCTGTCTGTATAGATTTTCCAAGGAAAAGCTGGTGGGTTTGAACTGCCAACCCTGCCCAGTGTGCTGTATGGGTTTTATTTTGAAATGATCACAATATTTTGGAGCTAGGTAGAGATACTGGTTTTACAACACTGTGAATGTCCTAAATGCTATTGAACTGTTCACTACCAAAAAGGTGAACTTGATATTATGTGGATTTTACCTCAATTAAAAATAAATAAATAAATAAATAAATAACACTGATATCTATTTCTATTCATTTTGCTTGATCCTGGAAGCTAAGCCATCATTATAGACAACTGCCCAAGATCTTAAAATTCAGGTATGCACTGGTAGAAAGTCACAGACCCTAAACTATTGAGAGCTTAAGTTGGTAAAGCTTGGTCCTTGAACAAGGAACACAAATTCCTATTATGAAAACTATGGCTCCATATGATAAGCCATGGACTGTGAACCACAAAGTCTGGTTCTAGCCCACTTCATAAGTGGAGGGAGAAAGATGAGGCTTTCTACTCTTGCAAAGATTTGTTGTTGTTAAGTACCATCGATCCTGTTTTGATTCATAGGTACCCTGCATAGGGTTTACGAGGCTTTATATCTTCGTGGAAACAGTTAGCCTCCGCTTTGTCCTGTGAAGCAGCTTGCAGGCTTGAAGCGAGGACCTTGTGGTTCACAGTCCAGTGCTGATCATAAAGCCTTGAAAACCTTATAAAGGGTTGTTTGAATCAGAAATGACAACATCAACAACATGAACAACATAAACGACAACATCAATAACATGAACCCAATTTTGGGGTTCTCTGAAATACACTTATATGTAGCTTTGTGGTGCCCTCCTTGAGGAAGAAAACAAACAAATAAAAAGACAGCAATCAGAAGAAATGTATCCTTACTTTGGATCTTAACTTAGACTCATTTGCCATTTGTAAATTTAGACCTTGCATACCCAAGCCCAGTGGAGTCCTGGTGTGGCGCTGTGGGTTAATGCACGAGACTGCAAAGTCATTTGAACTGCAAGGTTGGCGGTTCAAGTTCACCAGCTGCTCCCCAGAAACCCTATGCAGGGTCGCTATGGGTCAGAATCGACTCGACGGCACTTAACAACAATGTACCCAAACCCAAGAAGCCCTGGTGGTACTATAAGGTAAGTATTAGGCTGCTAATTGCCAAGATTGACAGTTCAAAACCACCAGCCATACTCTATGGCAGAAAGATGAGGCTGTCTGATCCTTAAAGATTTAGAGTCTTGGAAATCATCTGTACATCCTCTATGAGTCAGAATCAACTCCAAGGTTGGGTTGGGTTGGGTTTTGCACACAAATCCATTTCCAAAAAGCTATAGCTACAACACACAGATGACAATCTAGTGCACCCTGACACACCAGAATCTTAGTGGGGGGAGGGGGAGTAGATATCTTTGTTTAATATATACCCCATAGATTACTAGTGATTATAACTTCCTAGTTTATTTTTGTATCATGCCTTCAGTTTCTACTTGTTTTCTCCACCTATCATATGCAAGAACATTTGGGGTGGTGGTATTACTAATGCCATTTTATGGGGTGTCACTGCCAACTCATTTTTCCCCATTAAACCATATAAGAGTTGGAGCAAGCATTCTGCCAAGAACATGTTATGCCAAAGGAAAAAGCTGTGGTCACTTAGAATTGGGAGGGCAGGATCACAATCTGAAGTTTGGAAACTGTTTTCATTCCACAAACTGCTGTTGTCTTAAGTACTTTATGATGCAGCCCGGAAAAGACAAATAGTCCTCTGAACATATCTCTACAGGAAGAGTCTTCTCCTCAGTACCTATAAAACATTCATAACACCTTCATTGTGCTGTAAATCCTTAGCAAGAGTTGATAACAGTGTATGAATTTTTAATGTAACATTTATAAATGGTTATTAAAACTATCCTTAACGTAAAGTGTCAGTTTATTTTTAATTAACTGTTGGCTATTTAAGCTCCCAGATGGCCTGGGGAAAGACCAATAGGCCCCCGTGTTAATTATCCTTCTTCCTGCCCCATCTTTAACCCCTTGTTGTCTGTTGTCATGAAGACCAATGCATATATACTGTAAGATCTTAAATAAACTCTAGATATGGTCATGGAAACATTTTATTTCTTATTAAAATAGTCCTGGGATATCTGTCAGCTATGTTGTTGTTGTTAAGTACCGTGGAGTCGATTCCAACTCATAGTGACCCTACACAGGGTTTCCGAGGCTGCAAATCTTTACGGGAGCAGAAAGCCTCATCTTTCTCCTGCGGAACATCTGGTAGTTCCAAACTGTCAACCACGAGGTTAGCTGTCCGATTCGTAACCACTACACTACCAGAGCTCCTTGTCAGCTATCATAGCTAATACAAAATTGAGTTAAACACTACCTGTTCTGAATTCCAGTAGCCTAAACTCACTTCTGTATGCCTATATCCAAACAGAGATAAAATTAGGGTGAAGAGAATTGATTGTTGAATTCTAGAACACTAGGCCTGAAGTTTAAGATTCCAAATCAGACACTGTATGACCTTGAGAAAGTTTCAGCTTCTTGAAACCTACTTCCCTTATTTGTAATACAAATAAAAATTGTTCTGCCTACCCTCAAGAGGTTGACAGTATCAAATTAAAAGCTGGGTATGGAAATTCTTTAAAACCTATAATCAGCTGTCTAGACATATTGTTTCTCTTTTTTCCTTCTATTTATAGGTCACCATCCTCTTGATCTCCTGGTATGAACTTCACCCAAATCTGAGTCGGCCATTTCTTTCAGAATCCCAGATATGAGGAAAACCCAGATTGTCCATATGCTTTATTGTTTCATTCCTTCCTAGAACTGAGGAGATTATTTTACTAACAGTACAAATTCTCTTTGCATTATCTCCTGAGAATGCCTGTGTGGTCTCATATGGCAGCCCCAGGAGCAAGAAGCTTTCTGTACTTTATAATTAGAAAATCCACTTGTTACCAAGATCACTTTGGTTCCTTTTGGGCCTCTGAGCCTTCAGATGTGTTTGTCCTACTGACTCCCACTAAGATGCTTGGAACAGACTCTTCCCTACCAGTTTCCCTGGATGATTTTTTGCTTAGATTGTATTATCTATCCTGAGAAGTCCAACATACAAAGTTCCTCCCTCTTGTTCATTTCTCTCAGTATGGCATTATCCAGTTCAGTGTGGAGATTTTTAACACCCAGGAATCCGTTCTTCACATGTAAAAATTGATCATCATATGCAAAGGATATGTGTGCCTCTCTGTGTGTGCTTGTGTAAAAGTTCAATTGTCCATTTGAGACTGAAAGACTTGCTAATGCTCATTGTTGTTAAGTGCCTTTGAGTCAATTCTGACTCATGTCGACCATGTATAGGGTATCGAAGGAGCCGATGATAAGTTTGAACCACTAACTAGAAATTAAATATTCTATCCAGGCAACTTGCTTCTTTAGAACAACATTCAAACTCTTCCTGGTCTGATCTTGAGTGTGCCTCTAGTTCCTCCCCCATGACTCCAACTCTGACACTTGACAGAGTTGAAGATTGGATTACTTACCACTCTTTTGAATGGACTTCATCTGTTTATGCTTCTTCTACCAGGAATGTTCTTCGAGTCTTTTCACACTTGGATAACTCCTAATTCTAGCTCAGTATTCCATTCAGGCTCTGTCCTCTGGGAAGCCGTCTCTGACCATATAACCCAAATGCTCACATGTATTACATTTATCACATTGCATGGTAATTTCTTGCTTATGTTTTTGTTTCTTTAATGAGACTGTGTGCTGCATGGGAGCAAAGTCTTACCAGATATCCCCTGAGTCTAATGCAGAGCTGTTGTGTCCTGTCAAGTTGATTCCAATTCATAGTGACCCTATATGACAGCAGACAACTTCCCCATGGAGTTTCCTAGGCTGTCATCTTTCTAATAGCTGACCTTTCAGTTAGTAAACAAGAACTTAAACATTATGCAACCAGTGATTCTTCTAATTCAGAGCTAGACACAAAGAAAGCTCTCAATATTCACTCAGTGGAAGAAAATATAAATTCAGTTTCAATGCACATTTTGTAACTTTTACTGACATTGTTTTTAAGGGAAAAAATCTTAAAAGATCTTTTAGATTATGTTTTTGGGCATTAATCAGGAGTTTACTTTGTGGTTAGAAATGATAATATGTTCAGTCTTAGAGACCCCAGATTACAGAGCAGAACTGCCCATATTGTGTTCAAGGCTGTAAACCTTTACATAAGCAGACAGCCATAGCCTTTTCCCACAGAGCGACAGATAGGTAAAGTCACTAACTTTTTTTGTTAGCAGCCAAATGTTAACCACTGTGCAACCAAGACTTTTTCATTACTTTTAGCCAAAATAAATCTGAGGTCTTGGCAAACATAGAAGTTATAACTAGCAGAAAACTCAATGCTATAACTAGTTGAGAGTAACATTAGAGACTCGAGGCTTTTCTAAGCATGAAGGAAGAAGAGGATGGAAGGAAAACCCTGGACTTCTGGTTAAATATAATTGTTTCAAATCCATAGTTTTCATTCTGCCACTTAACAACAACATCCCAGGTGAATCAGACTTTTTTCTCTCCTTTCCCTTCAAACCCTACTAACATGATTGTTGTTGATGTTAAGTGCTTTTGAGTCAGTTCCGACTCATAGTGTCTCTGTATGGGGCTTTTGAGGAGCACTAGTGCATTTGAACCACTGACATTTTGGTAACTGTCCAGTGCCTACGCTACAGTGCCACACCACAATGAGAGTAGCTGACAGAAAAAGAAATCCATGGAGTCATAGAGAATGAAAGGGCAATTGATGAATGATGAGGACTGACGATAGAATTATGAAAGGTAAAGATCTGTGGATAAATGGTGACTGACTTACCACAAGGTGTCCCAAATGGGTATTGCAAATGGTCAATGTGCTTCTCATCAGCTAACTGAAAGACTGGTGATTCAAGTCCATCCAAAGGTGCTTTAGAAGAATGTTCTAGTGATCTGTTTCTTAATTTTTTCTTTTTAAAAGCAGCCATTGAAAACTCTATGGAGCCCAGTTCTACTCATGAGTAGTTATCATGAGTCATGAGTCAGAACCAACTTCATGGTGATAGATTATTGGTTTTAGATTCCTGGATGGTACAGGCACCCAGCTGGTAACCAAAAAGTTAGCGGTTCCAGTTGACTTTACAGCAACAGATTATTTTTATATTTTTGACTTAGTGTATCAGGGAAGGTTGAGTGACTGGTATCACAGAAACCTGGAGTCAGAAAAGGGAGTTGACGGGTTTCTCAGAAGCCAGGGATGCACTGTGGGCCTGGAAATAGGAGGGTTGGTTAAAAGTGTGTATAAGGAGCAGCTGTTGTGGTTAAAGTGCCATTGAGTCCGTTCCAACTCGTAGTAATCCTGTATAAGGTTTTTGAGGAGCAGCTGGTGATTTTGAACCACAGCTATTTTGCAGTGATTATCTTACAATGCCTCACCAGCTTACACCTTTGTATTAGCTCCTCCATAGCAGACAACAGGGTGCCTGTCACTTATTGTTCCCAAAATAAGACAGAGTATTTAATCCCTTAAGGAGCTGAGCCAAAGAAGCTCAATCTCAAGAAAATCAGGTTCAACTGAGGATAAAAAAAGGCAATTCACTGAAGACAGAGGTTTTGATTAGACGTATTGTCCTGTCTAGCTTTTAGAATGCTTTAAAAAAAAAAAAAGTTTATGATCACAGACCAAGAGAAAGAATGATTCACTTCTGGAGAAAGTAACTGGTTCAACAGAAAAGACCTATGTAAGTAAATATCTGTCAGTAACGACAAGGCCCTTGTTCACCCACCTTATGAAGTCCACCAGTTGATAAAATCCATCCTTTTATGCAGCTTTGAGATATTTTTGATATATATGTAAAAAAATTAAGGTGCATAAGAAAGAAACCTAAGCAAATAAATGTTTGAAAAGGAACTATAAGAAAATAGACCAATGTAGAAAACAAAAAGAAAATGTCTGGAAAAGATAGAATTGTTCTTTAGAGATATTAAATATATTTCATCTATGAAACAAACAAAAACAACATGCTGCAAAAATATCACAGATAGAGAAAAGTAAGAATTCTCAGAAATTGAAAACATGATAGAAAAAATTTAACATATATAATTCAAAATCAGAAATAATGTCAAGGTCAAGGAAATATCTAAGAAAACAAATGAAGAAAAAGATATAAAATTGGAACTAAAAGATTAATAGAGGAAGTCTAATATCTGCCTATACTATAATAAAATATGCAGGGATTTAGAATTAGAAAACCAAAAAGGAAGAACACGGTCAGTATTTCTCAAGCTGGGGGAACTGTAGAAAAAATTCAAGCCTCAACTTTCATTATTGAAAGATTCTTTGGGAAAATTATTGAATGATGCAAAATGCATCAAGAAAAGATGGAAGGAATACACAGAGTCATTGTACCAAAAGGAAATGGTTAATGTTCAACCATTTCAAGAGGTACCATATGATCAAGAGCCTATGATACTCAGGGAGGAAGTCCACAGCACATTGAAGGAATTGGCAAAGAACAAGGTACCAGGAACTGATGGAATAAAAATTGAAATCTTTCAAGAAAGTGAGGCGACACAGGAGGCACTCACTCATCTCTGCCAAGAAATTTGGAAGACAACTATCTGGCCTATTGATTGGAAGAGATCCATATTTGTGCCCATTCCAAAGAGAGGTGACCCAACAGAATGCGGAAATAGTCAGACAATCTCTTTGATATCTCAAGTGAGTAAAGTTTTGCTAAAGGTAGTACAGAAATGGCTACAATCATACATTGACAGAGAACTTCCAGAGGTTCAAGCTGGATTCAGAAGAGGCCATGGAACAAGAGATATCATTGCTGATGTCTGATGGATCTTGGCTGAAAGCAGAGAATATCAGAAAGATGTTTACCTGTGCTTTATTGACTACGCAAAGGCTTTCGATTGTGTGGATCATTACAAGCTATGGACAACATTGAGAAGTATGAGTATCCCAGAACACTTAATTGTACTTCTGAGAAATCTATACCTGGACCAAGAAGCAGTTGTTTGAACAGAGCATGGGAACACTGAATGTTTTAAAATTGGGAAAGGTTTGCGACAAGGTTGTGTTCTTTCTCCATACTTATTTAACCTGTATGCTGAGCAAATAATACCAGAAGCTGGGTTCTATGAAGAAAAATGTGGCATCAGGATTGGAGGAAGACTCATTAACAACCTGCGATATGCAGATGATACAACCTTGTTTGCTGAAAGTGAAGAGGACTTGAAACATTTACTGATGAAGATCAAAGAACACAGCTTTCTGTATGGGTTGCATCTCAATGTCAGGAAAACAAAAATCCTCACCACTGGACCAATAAACAACATTCTTATCAATGAAGAAAAGATTGAAGTTGCCAAGGACTTCATTCTTCTTGGATCAACTATCAGCATTCGCAGAAGCAGCAGTCAAGAAATGAAACGACGTATTGCATTAGGCAAATCTGCTGCACAGGAACTTTTTAAAGTGTTGAAGAGAAAAGATGTCAGCTTTAGGACTAAGATGTGCCTGACCCAAGCCATGGTATTTTCAATAGCCTCATATGGATGTGAAAGCTGGACAGTGAATACAGAAGATCATAGAAGAATTGATGCCTTTGAATTGCTGTGTTGGAGGAGAATACTAAAGGTGCCATGGATTGCCAAAAGAACCAATAGATCTGTTTTGGAAGAAGTGCAGCCAGAGTGCTCCTTGGAGGCCAAGATGGCTAAACTTTGTCTCTCATACTTTGGACATGTTGTCAGGAGGGAACAGTCACTGGAGAAGGATGTCATGCTGGGTAATATGGAAGGTCAGATAAAATGAGGAAGACCTCCAACAAGATGGATTGGCCAGGTGGCATCGTTGATGGCGTCAAGTGTGGCAGCAGTAGTGAGGTTGGCCTAGGATCGGACGTTGTTTCGTTCTGCTGTTCATGGTGTCACTATGAGTTGGTTCCGATTCGATGTCACCTGACAACAACAACAACAATATCTGCCTAAAGTTATTGCAGATAAAAGAGAAAACATAAAAAAGTACTTACAATAGAAATAATTCAACAGTGCCCATGAAGTATTTAGCATAAATTAAATTATTATAACATTTCAGAATATGGAAAGTAAATTAAATATCCTTAAATTGTCCAAGAGATATAAAACAGATCATCTACAAAGTACTGTGAATTGACATGGCAGTAGACTTTTTAGCAACAATATTGGAATTTGCCAGGCAGGAAAGAATACCTTATTTCTGAGAGAATGATTCCAAACATAAAATTCTATTCTAAATCATTATTTAATTTTAGTAAAGCATTTCGACATTTCATACATACAGGGATTGTGAAATATAACTCCCATGTACACTTTATCAGGAGGATTCATGTCACTTAAATGGTGAGCAACCCAAGAAGGAGGGAGATTCAGGAATCAGGAACTAGGCTATCCAACATTAAAGAAGTAAATAGTGGTCCCAGAATAAAGCTGACAAAAGTTCTAGAACTGGGAACAGCCTATAGTTCCAATGAAAAGGAAATGGACGACCAATAGTCCTGATAAAAAAGAAATGTCAGGTTGTCTTAAAACAAAAAAGGCTATTTATTTCTGGGCAAATTCTAATTCACCTTTTAGCAAATCCAATTAAGTATGGGCTGAAGCCAGGTTTACAAGCTCTCTGTAACCATAATTCCCAATATTCATTTCTATCACACAAGTATGTCTACTTTATAATAATAGACAGGAGAAACCAATATTCATAAGGCAGTCAAACACATAAACCTTTTAAAACACTCAAGTTCAATCTTTTCTTGTTCACCCTTAGACTAACCACATTCATATGCATATGACCTTGGACCTCTGAGAGGGTATAATTTGTGGGCCTTGGACCCCTATCAGCCTTCAAGTTTAACCAACCTGACATTAACTCCAGGCAACTCCAGAAGCTGCTCTCCCCTCAGCTGAAGCATTTTAACCAATGCCCCTTAGTTCTTTTTCATATAAAACCACATGCTTCCATGAGTGTGGAGCCATTGCATTAAATCCTGCTTCTGATGCCAACTGCAAAAATCATGTGGGGACCATATCTGATTTTCTCTGACTTCACAAAGGGGAAAGAGAATCAAACTCAAAATCAACCCAAGGCGTATTCCTATAAAGCAAAGGTCAACCATATCTCCATCCTATATCAGTGCCTTTAAAATTAGTCAGACTTGTTTACCGATTTAGAAAACTCATCCATATAATTTTGTTTCTCTAGAACCCCACTCTCTCTGTACCACATATCTTAGGCAGGGTTTTCTAGGGAAACAAAACCAGTGAAACATCTATCACTCTATATATATACATAAATTTATTATCAAGGAAATGTCTTACAATTGCAGAGTCCCAGGTCCCCAGTGGAAAAGTGAGCAAGAGCCTTTCCTGTTTGTCCATTATATTTAGAGCAGGCCACATGCCCATGGAAATATCCCTTCAGTTGATGGGCTGCTCATAGCGACTTATCATAGAGTTAACTATGGCTGTATTAGGCTTCACCACCATGAGACTCCTTCTCCAGTGACTGCTCTCCTGACAATATGTCTAAAGTATGCTGGAGAAGGATATCATGTTTGGTAAGGTGGAAGATCAGAGGAAAAGAGGAAGACCTCCAAAGAGATGGATTGGCCAAGTGGCAGCATCGATGGATTCAAGCGTGGCAACAGCAGTGAGGTTGGCCCAGAATCAGTCAGTGTTTCGTTCTGCTGTGCATAAGGTCACTATGGGTCAGAACCGACTCTATGGCACCTAACAACAACAACAAACCATGAGAATACGGACATATTAACTGCTAGACCATGGGAATCCTAGCCTAGTCAAGTTGGCACAGAACCCTAACTATTATTATGCAATGTGTATGTGCATGTGTGTATATACACACACAAACATATATATACATATGGAGTCCTGGTGTGGTGCTTTAGGATAAGCACTGGACCTCAAGGTCATTTGAGTTTCAGGGTCAATGGTTTAAAATCACCAGGCATGCTTTCATAAGTGTGTGCATTGTTGTTGTTAGGTGTCATTGAGTGAGTTCTGACTCAGAGTGACCCTGTACGGTGTTCCCAAAGTACGCCTGGTGAGTTTGAACCACTGACCTAGCAGATCTTACAGTTAAGTGCCTATCTTACAGCACCATACCATATATCCCAGTTGCTGTTAGATCCAATGCAACCCAATATTTATTAGAATAGAACTGCGTGTCAGGGAATTTTCAATGGCTGATTTTCAAAGTAGAGCACTAGGCCTTTCTTCTCCAGTGGCCTCAAATGTCTAATATTTTGGTTAGTAATTAAGTGCACTAACTGTTGGTACCACCCAGGGCAGTACACACGTGCACAAACACACATGAGGGGGCTTCAAAAACTGTGGTAAAAAAACTTATACTTTAATTTCATATA
>NW_006408599.1:6957017-6972179 GCF_000296735.1 Chrysochloris asiatica | reverse complement strand
ACTCGAAGGCACTTAACAACAACAACAATATATATATATATATATAATTATAGCACGCTGTGTGTGCCAGGTATGAGCAATATTTCCATTCTCATAAAAATAGACTCTGAACACAAATATACTACAGAATATAAACATTAGTATGACTATATTGTGAGGATGAAAGAAAATAATTTTAATTGATAAATCATGTAAAAGCATCAGATTCTCTTCTTTCCAAGATGGTTAATTATTTTTATAAAGAAATAAAACAGCATACCCTTAGGACTTAACAGTATGGAGATAAACACTTGAAGAAGCCATTAAAAATGTGGAAGGTAATTAGCTCTGGGAGAAGTGAAGAAGAGACTGCCTTTTATTTTATTTTTTTAAATAAGCTTGTATTATTGACTTTTCTAACTCTAGCCATGTTGTTTAAACTACATTAATGGACAAAGTGAGGGGGGAAATAATCCTTGGAGAAACACCATATCAAGAAGGGAAACGGAGTGACCAGATGATAAAAATAGAATCAAACCATAGGTTCTCATGAAAACATGGGAGAATACGGGATTCCAAAAAAAGGGGGGAAAGTATCAAAGTGGGAAACACTTCAGAGATTGTCAAATCAGGATGAGGATTGAGTCCAAATCGTTTAATTTAGTCACAAAAAGGTCATGGATAGATTTCAAGAAGGAGTTTTCTAAGGTTGCTTGGAATTTAACTTGGAAAGGCTTTCAGATAAATCAAGATAAAACGCTCACCCCAGTCCCAGCTTCATCTCTATAAGAAGAACACAACCATAGGCAGTCTCCTGGAAGTTTTCAATCTTTTATGTAACCAGTATTGTTTTCTTGTTGCTGTTGTGTCCATTCCAACTCATGGTGACATTATGTTTGCAGAGCAGAACTGCTCCAAAAGGACAGGAGTTTCAAGGTTGTGACCTTTCTGAACAAACTACCAGGCCTGTCTCACAGGGTGCCACAGGGTGGGTTTGAACTACCAACCTTTCAGATAGCTGACCAGCGCTTGTTCCTCTATGTCACTTAGAAGAGACACAAGAATCCTTCCCACTAGGGACAGGTTTCTTTAACTTCTTGCATGCTCTGAATGCAAAATAAAGGACAAGGTCTTTATTTTCATGAAACATATTCTTTATTTAAAGTGGAAATATCCCATCATGTAAAATAAAAGAAATGTAGATGATCACAAAGAGTCAAGTGATACAATTATGATTCACATTTATTTTAGCTCATAAGAGCTAAAATGGCTGGAAAACCTCATAAAATAAGATCTAGAACAGAACTGCAACTAAAGAATATTATGAAACAAGAGACAAAATCTGAGAACATCAGGGAGAATAGAGGGTTTAATGTAATTCACAGAAACATACTCCAATGTCCAGAATGCAACCCTGATTTGGTGCATATGAGATACCCTTTCTTCATTTGGTTCTCAGCTTTGTACCTAGCAGATACATGATTTTGGGGGAAACATATCTTTCTATGGCTAAATGACAGGAATTGTACCTACTTTGAATGATGGTTCTGAGGTTTACATCATAGAGAGACAAGGGTAAATTTTGAGTGGTAAAATGGAACAAATAAGCAATCAGTGATAAGCGTTAGAGTGTGGGACTTTGTGACTGTCACTCATTAGTTTAATGCTACTGTATTAGGGTCTAGGGGGTCCTGGTGTGGTGTTATAGGAAGAGCACTCAACTGCTAGCCACAAAGTCAGCAGTTTAAAACCACTAGTCACTCCTATTCAAAGGTGCTATGACAAAAGAACCAATAGATCGGTTTTGGAAGAAGTGCAGCCAGAGTGCTCCTTGGAGGCCAAGATGGCCAAATTTCGTCTCTCATACTTTGGACATATTGTCAGGAGGGACCAGTCACTGGAGAAGGATATCATGTTTGGTAAGGTGGAAGATCAGAGAAAAGAGGAGGACCCCCAGTGAGATGGACTGGCCAAGTGGCAGCATTGAAGGACTGAAGCATGGCAACAGTAGTGAGGTTGGCCTAGGATCGGGCAGTGTTTAGTTCTGCTGTGCACAGGGTCGCTATGAGTCAATACCGACTGACTCGATGGCACCTAACAACAACAACAACAACAATGACTCTTAACCCACTTGACAGAACTTAACAAACAATAATTAGGGACTAGAGGGGAATAAGAAAGATATTGTACCCTGTAAGACAGACTTTTTGGAAAAATCACACAACTATTGACTCAATTTCTCGACACCACTCATCAGGGTTTGCGCTTTTTGCCTCGTACCTATCACACTGCTCATGTGAAGTAACCAGGCAGGCTTTCTTTCATTTCTGTGGACACACTGGGCTTCTCTGTCTTCACAGAGAGATTTTGTACACTTCTCTTTATTCCCATTCCTCTTCCCTTCTCCTTCATATCTGAACTAAAATGCTTATCCATTAGGGAAACTTTTAAATCCCAAATAAGATCATGCCACCCTAGTTTCACTGCAATTTATTACTATCTATTAGAGATTGGAGCACTGACCAAAAAAGTAAATACTAATAAAATATGTGATTTATTTTATTTCTGAGTGGTTTTGTGCTAGAATTTAAGCCCTAGGAGAGCAAGAATCCTTTTTTTTAACCACTGTAGCTCTAGAATTGGGATGCTGCCTGCCCATAAGAAGACTTTGATACAGATTTCCAGAATCATTGGCTGTTGTTATGGTTAAGTGCTGTTGAGTCAGTTTTGATTTATCGCCACCCTGTGTAGGGTTTCTGAAGAGCCGTTGGTGAGTTTGAAACACAAACCAAGCTTGTGGTCCAGTGTTTATCCTACAGTGCCACACCAGGACTCCTGACTAGATATACCTATGAGCTATTCTCAGAAGGTGAGTTATGGGTAGCAATGCATGCTTGTGAATCTCTAACTTTGTTTAACAACCTTTTACAGATCCTTCTTCTCTAGGTTTATCTAGTCATCTCATTTTCTATTTATATATACTTGCAAATCCTTAACGTTATCTTAGAAATGTCAGACCCAGAAACTAATTACATAATCTCTGTCTATTGTCACCAGGAATCAAAGACTTTTCTTTTTCTTCTTTATTCTTCAATTTACTTATAAAACTGGAGGATGAGGAGAAAGGCTACTTTAACAGGGGCATTTATTGCAGTATGGAAATCACTAGTAATTATGCTCTCTAAATGAACTTGACTCCATGCCTGGTGTCAGGTTTTGCTAAGTGCCCTGGGCCCAACTGAGACTAATTAGGACTGCATTAAATATTAAAGCTTTCTGACACCCAGGTTTTGACAGTGACAGAAGAGAAGAAATCCTGTAACCTAATCTGTACCCAACAGGAGTAATTTATGTTCGCTTCCTATAACAAAAGAAAATCCAATTATGTAGCTGGCTGGAAGATATATTTAAAGGAGAAGTTAATGTAAAAGATTGCATAAACACACACACAGAGTGCATAAAACAACGCAAAACACCAACAGATCGTTCATGTTTACCACCAACTACATCAAATGCTTGTTGATAGTTCTCCTCCTATAAACTTGTGTTTGGATAGGAAATAACTTTTAGCCTATAAATGTGTTTAATATAGTATGAACGCATGGAGTGAGCATGAACCTTTTGTGTAGAAAGACATGCACGTGGACCTCATTTACAATCCATCACAGAAGCATACCTTCTTCTTGGTCCATAAATCATATTTGTAAGGGGACAACTTGCTGTTTTGCCCAGGTCTAGGACAGCCCAACATTAGGAACTGTGGTTTATGCCCCAGTACTTCCCCTAGATGGATGCATAGTCTTAGAAGAGTCACAAATTCCGTAAATGAAACTAGTTTCACTGGAAACTGCATCTCTGACAGTGTTGGACTTAACTGACGTAGTACAATAGGGTTCATCTTAATCAGCATCAAAGAGCTTTACTCCAAACAAATCTGACACAATACACTGATGTCACAAAAAGCAAAAGAAAGGTAAACACAAAATTTCTATTTGTATAAATATATTTTATGAATCCACATGTGTGTTGTTTGCTATAACACATCTATTGTTTAATGTAATGATTCTGCAATGCAAACATTCAAACATCTACAAAGGTAGAGGCAGCCATCTAACTTGGTAAGATGGAAAATGAATTCCCAGGTACCCATTATCCAAATTACATAAATATCAACTCACAGCCAATGGCAGGGGTTTCATCACCGCACTCAAAGAATCACCATATTTTGAAACAATCACTCTTGTCATTTCATTGCATTTTTAAACATTTCAATGTGTACATTGAAAAGATGAAGACTTTAAAATATTGTGAAATCAAATTAAAAAGTAACATTAATTCATACATTAAAATATGGCTACTTTGATTAACTAAAATTTTAGGAATAAGAGGTCTTAAAGATTCATTATTTTTGTTGTCATCCTCCTATTTATTTCTGATATATATTTATCATAGAATATAAAATCCTGACTGGCATTGAAAAGTGCTTTAATATAATAACGACTTTTTGGTGCTGTGCTTGGCAACATCAAAATTATATTTCAAATACCGGTATTGGCAGAATAATTTGAATTTCACATTCTACACAAAAACAAGTTAACTGGGTTGTTATGACTAAGAATCTTAGCTTTCTTATTTCGTTAAAATACAGCTTGCAACTCTTGGGGTGTGTGCTATTTATTATTTTTGTTATCATATTTTTAAAAGATTCTTGGATGTACCCTAAGGGTATAGTACAGAATTCAGTACAGCAGGTATCCTAAAGAAATATTTGCTAGATGAGAAGTAAATAACTAACATGCTATTTTAATCAAATATTTGTGCAGTGAATGCTGATGCATCTACGATAAAGCCTTGGCAATGAGTTCTTAAAACCACTGGAATTCTAGATAAGCAAAAAAGGTCCTAAAACATTAAAATAATTGAATAACTCTAAGCTAAAGTCCCACACTCATCTGTCAGTTGTCATTGTATGATGGCTTGTGTGTTGCTGTGAAGCTGGAAAGTATTGTTGTTAGGTACCAATGACACTATGCAGAGCAAAATGAAACACTGCCCAATCCTGGGCCAACCTTACCACTGTTGCCACGCTTGAGTCCATTGATGCTGCCACTTGGCCAATCCATCTCGTTGGGGGCCTTCCTTTTTTTCTCTGACCCTCCACCTTACCAAACATGATATCCTTCTCCAGTGACTGGTCCCTGCTGACAATATGTCCAAAGTATGAGAGATGAAGTTTGGCCATCCTGACCTCCAAGGAGCACTCTGGCTGCTCTTCTTCCAAAACAGAAGATCTATTGGTTCTTTTGGCAGCCCATGGCACTTTCAATATTCTCTCCAACACCATAACTCAAATGCATCAATTCTTCTATGGTCTTCCTTATTCATTGTCCAGCTTTAGCATGTATATGAGGTGATTGAAAATACCATGGCTTGATCAGCTAGATTAGTCCTCAAACTGACATCTTTGCTCTTCAACACTTTAAAAAGGTCTTGTGCAGCAGATTAGCTTAAGGCAATATGTCATTTGATTTCTTGACTGCTGATTTCTTGAGTGTTGATAGTTGATCCAAGAAGAATGAAGTCCTTGACAACTTCAATCTTTTCCTCACTGATAAAAATGTTGTTTATTGGTCCAGTGGTGAGGATTTTTGTCGTCTTTACATTGAGATGTAATCCATACCTAAGGCTGTGCTCTTTGATCTTCATCAGTAAATGTTTTAAGTCCTCTTCACTTTCAGCAAGCACGGTTGTATCATCAGCATATCACAGGTTGTTAATGAGTCTTCCTCCAATCCTGATGCCACGTTTTTCTTCATGTAACCCAGCTTCTTGGAATATTTGCTCAGCATACAGGTTGAATAAGTATGGTGAAAGAATACAACCTAGTCTCACACCTTTCTTAATCTTAAACCATTCAGTGTTCCCATGTTCTGTTAGAACAACTGCTTTTTGGTCCAGGTACAGATTCCTCATGAGCACAATTAGTGTTCAGGAATACTCATACATCACAATGTTGTCCATAGCTTTTCATGATCCATATAGCTGAAAGCCTTTGCATAGTCAATAAAGCACAGGTAAACATTTTTCTGATATTTTCTGCTTTCAACCAAGATCCATCAGACATCAACAATGATATCCCTCGTTTCACGGCCTCTTCTGACTCCAGCTTGAACCTCTGGAAGTTCTCTGTCAATGTATAATTGTAGCTGTTTCTGTATTACCTTTAGCAAAACTTTACTCGCTTGAGATATCAAAGAGATTGTCTGATGATTTCCGCATTCCGTTGGGTCACCTCTCTTTGGAATGGGCACAAATATGGATCTCTTCCAATCAGTCAGCCAGATAGTTGTCTTCCAAATTTCTTGGCAGAGATGAGTGAATGCCTCCTGTGCCGCCTCACTTTCTTGAAATATTTCAATTTGTATTCCATCAATTCCTTGTGCCTTGTTTTCTGCCAATTTCTTCAATGTACCTTGAACTTCCTCCTTTAGTATCACTGGCTCTTGATCATGTGCTACCTCTTGAAAAGGTTGAACATTAACCATTTCCTTATGGTACAGTGAGTCTGTTTATTCCACTGGAAAGTATACTGCTAACAGGGTCACCCAAGATGTACAAGTTTCAATGGAGTTTCCAAACTAATACAGACTAGAAAGAAGAAGAAATGGATCACTTCTGAAGGGTTAACCAATGAAAACCTGATGAATAGTAGTAGAACATTTTGTTATATCATGTTTGAAGATGAGCCCCTCAGGTTGGAAACACTGAAAATACAACAGGGGTAAGGTGCCTCCTGAAAGTAGAGTTGACCATAATGACACCAGTTGAGCAAAGTTTTCAGTACCTTCAGTTACTGAAAGGGCACAAGTCATAATAAACCTTTTCAGATAACATTAATCTTAGGCTCATGGTTGGTTATTTTTATTCCTAGGATTCTAGTGTTCTCATCTATGTAATTAGGGGCTAATCAAACTAATTTTCACAGCATCATTCAGTTTTTAATCTTTGATCCTCAATATGTAGGCTGTTGTTGTTAAGTGCTGTTGAGGTGGCTCCAACTCATAGCTACTCTCTATAGGATTTCTGAGGAACTTTTGATGGGTTTGAAACACTAAACTTGTGGTTAGTAGTTTAGTGCTTATCCTACAACATAGCACCAGGATTTCAATTTATGGGTTGCTGTTGTTAAGTTTCATCCATTTGGTTCTGACTCAGCAACCCTATAAAGGGTCTCTGAGGAGCAGCTGGTGGGTTTGAACCACCCACCTTTTGGTTCACACTGACCTTACGGTCTAGTGTATTACCCTGAAGCACCACATCAGGACTTCCTCCAGTGTGTAGGGAGCTAATTAACTGGGTTCAAATAATGTACATGATTTGGAGAAATAACTTTTCAGTTCACTAGCATTTTAGAGAGTTGTCTGAAAATTTGGTGACAACTTAGACTCCAAGTCAGTCCCCTCTCAAATTGGTCTGCCACATTTGTGTTAAAAATAATTAGAATGTGGATGGTTTTAGAGGTGTCTTGAACTACACATTAAGGAGGACCTTTCTGAGTTTATTGCAAGAGGGAGTGATTTCCTTATGAATGGGCTGTGTAATCAGCTTGAAGAATATTACTACCCTTCATTCCCTTGCATGAGCACAAGTCTCCAGAGCTAGACTTTATTTATTTTCCTATTTTCTATCCCCACCCCTCCAGTGAGTCACATTATGAAATTATGGAAAAGCCATTTTCTATCCAAAGACAGTTGGTTGCCATGGGTTACTAGAACCTTGTATGTCCCCAGTGTGATTTTACTGACAGAAACCATTACAGGAAGAAGGGACAGAAGAAAAAAGAAAGAGGGAGGCAAAGTGACCAAATTACAGCACAAGTCCACTCTACTCTCTTCCAGAGCCTGGACTTTAGGCCATTCATGTGTTAGAAAGTTCCCGTATCACATACAGCCCTGCTATGCAATGTGGACTTACCTGAGGCAAGAGAGTTGGGAGAAGATAGCATAAGAAGGTGGTAAGTTAGGTGCCTGGAAAGTGACTTCAGATAATAAGATGATCTGGTGTCACCAAAAATATGGAAATGTAGCATGATAGTCACTGAATCATACATCTTTGTCTCTGTCTCCGTGTATGAGTGTTTCTCTCTCGCTGTTACTATTATTTTTTAATCAATTCAAGTTAGAGTTGAAGGTCAGTATAGATTGCTTTTTGATATTCAATCCTCAATAAGAGTTCATCCAGGCTCTGTTTGAATTCCTAAATTGAAAGGGCGTTCCCTCTCTCTTAATCCCAATCATTTGATCAGATAGATATTTGTATTAGTTGTGATAATAAAGTATGATGTTTATTGGATGGTTTCTACATCCTAGGCTTTTGACAACTTGATTTCATTTTATTCTCACAGCTAATCAGTGAGATTGTTGATGTTGCAAGGCAAGACTGCAAAGTTGTTTGAACTGCAAGACTGGCGGTTCAAGCTCACTAGTCACTGCTCAGAAACCCTATACAGGGTCGCTATGGGTTGGAACTGACTTGACGGCTCTTAACAACACCACCAAACTTCAAGAAACCATAGGGGTTTATATTTAAATTAAGGTTTGAAGGATTCTAAAACATTTGCTCTTTCAACTGCACCATTCTGCCTATATACATTTTGTTTTCTCTGTCTCTCTATGTTGTTGTTGTTGTTAAGTACCGTCGAGTCGGTTCCGACCCATAGGGACCCTGCACAGGGTTTCCGAGGCTGTAAATCTTTACAGGAGCAGAACGATTCATCTTTCTCCCTTGGAACAACTGGTAGTTTTGAACTGCTGACCTTGTGGTTCACAGCCCGATTCGTAACCACTACGCTACCAGAGCTCCTTTATGTATGTGTGTGTATATGTGTGTGTGTGCTGTTGTTAAGTGCTTTGAGTAAGCTCTGCCCCATAGTGACCCTGTATAATTTTTCCAAGGAGTGGCTGGTGAGCTTGAACCACAGAACTTGAGGTTCAAACTGACTTTACAGCCCAGTGCATTAACTCACAGTGCCACATTAGGACTACATATATATATGTGTGTGTGTATGTGTGTGTGTGTGTGTGTGTATAAATTACTCCAGTTTTGTATTTTCACTTTCATCATCTTCCTGGTGACCCTTTTCTGTGTCATCTCCCCTTGCTAATATCTTATTAAATTGTCATGTCCTGTTTTTTTTTTTTTGTTGTTGTTGTTTTTTAGTTTAGATAGACTAGGCACCTAGAGTTTCAGCCTCTGTTATACTCTATATTTTTAAATTGTTTTTTTATATTTCATTGTTATGTGCTCTGGAGTTGGTTCTGACTCATAGAGACCCTGTACAGGGTTTCCGAGGCTATAAATCTTTATGGGAGCAGAAAGCCTCATCTTTCTCCCGCGGAACAGCTGGTAGTTTCGAACTGCTGACCTTGAAGTTCGCAGCCCGATTCATAACCACTACACTACCAGAACTCCTTTTTGTTAGGTTTGGGGGTTCAGTTAGCTACATGTGATTTAAGGATGCAGCACACATTCAGGACAGAAAAATGCAGATGATTTGCAAGGAATTAATATTATATAACCGAACCCCCAAACCTAACAAAAAAGGAGCTCTGGTAGCATAGTGGTTACGAATCGGGCTGCGGACCTCAAGGTCAGCAGTTCGAAACTACCAGCTGTTCCATGGGAGAAAGATGAGGCTTTCTGCTCCCGTATAGATTTACAGTCTTGGAAACCCTGTACAGGGTTGCTATGAGTCCGCACCGACTCCACGGCACTTAACAACAACAACAACATATATAAATTCCTTTTATATTATTATAAAATATCTATCTATCGATCGATTGATCTCTATATTAATATAATATATATTGATACATATTTATGTACTTTTATATTAATATAATATATATATATATTAATTCCTTCCAAATATAATATTATATATATAATATGAATCGGACTGCGAGCCGCAAGGTCAGCAGTTCGAAACTACCAGCTGTTCCACAGGAGAAAGATAAGGTGTTCTGCTCCCGTAAAGATTTACAGCCTTGGAAACCCTGTACAGGGTCACTATGGGTCGGAACCGACTCCACGGCAAACAACAACAACAACAACATATATATTAATTCCTTCCAAATATTCTACATTTTTCTGTCCTGCATGTGTACTGCATCCTTAAATCACATGTAGCCAACTGAACCCACAAACCTATTTCATTCATGCTGAAATTAATTCATTTCTATTTTCAGTCTTTATATTTAAGAGAATGGTGGCAGGTGTTTTATCATTCCAGACTATGTAAACTGCTTTCAATACTAACATTTTTATGCAAATATCTGATATGACTATAACAAACTAAAACTTAAATCATAACATGAATTAAAATACAAGGGTGAGCCCAAAATTATCTGCACTCTGGTTATATGAAAACACCCACCTATGTCCACAGCTGCTGACAACACTGAGCATGCACGTAAAATGATTAGGTTGAACACACTAGTGACAATGGATTATGTGGCAAATCATTGGCAAATCAACCACAGCTCTGCCTATGAAATAATCCATGACAGACTTAAACTTTGGAAAAGTTTGTGTGAGGTGGGTACTGAAACAGTTTACAGAAGAACATAAACAGAAGCTTTTGGACACCTGAAAACAAAATTTGGATGGATACTTGAAGGAAGGTAAAAGTTTCTTTAAAAAAAAATGTTATTGGTGATGAGATGTGGAATCATCACTATGAACCAGAGAGTAAACAACAGAGTATGTAATGGAAAACGTCCTCAATCGCTGACCAAGAAGAAGTTCCAAATTCAACCATCAGCTGGAAAATTGAAGCTTACATTTTCCTGGAATTTTCAAGGGACAATATTGGAATACTATCAGGAAAAAGGCTCAACAGTCAATAGTGCTCCTTAGAGTGAGATGCTCACTGAAGAGCTGAAGTCTAAATTTTGGATTAAATGCAGAGAACTGCTATCCAAGGGCATTGTGATCTTACATGACAACTCTACCCACACTGTGGACACTTTGCAAGAACTTCATTTTCAGGTGTAAAAGCTTCCTCCCTGTACTGAGCTTGCTCCATTGGACTTAGACCTGTTCAGCCCCCTGAAAGCAGCCCTTTGAAGAAGATTCACCTCTGATGAAGTAGTGAAGACAGTGGTGCATTCATGGCTCACAGCTTAGTCTAAAACATTTTTTAATAAGGGAATATGAAAGTTTGTTGACAGATAGACAAAGTGTACTAAAAACAAGAGGATTATGCTGAAAAATAATGTATTTGTCTTTTCTAAAAATTGATTAAAATTAGTTCTATAGCTAGATTATGGATAATTTTTGACTCACCTTTGTATAATATAATTATACAGAGTCTGGTAATAACCACTTCCTAAATAATTGTCAGGAATGTTTTTAAATAGGCTTTTACTTACTCTTTATTAGGCAAGTTGTTTGTTTGCCCTGCTCTCATGGAGTTTACCATCTAATGAGAAAGTGAAAGTAAATTCTAAGGTAGATGTGACAAGCACTACAAAGAAATATAACTGAATTTCAAGAGAGGAGATACACTAATTGAGATTGATACTCATAAAATCCTTTTCTGAAGAAGTAACATTTGAAGTGAAGTCTGAATGATGTTTAGTCTTATTTGGACAAAGAATAGAAAGAACTTTTCTGGCAAACGACCTTGAAAAAGACCCTGGGAAATCAGAGGAACTAATAGAGTACCAAAAGAGCTAAAGAGCAGTGACCTAGGAATTTGGTGAGAGACAAAGTGTGAAATGCAGACAGGGTCAGGTCACTAGGACTTTACACATTATTTTATGTCTAATGAGAATTAAAAGAAATTTTGTTTTTTGTTTTAAATAACAATGATCACAATCAAACTCCACAGAAGTAGTAGTCAAGAAATCAAACATACTGCATTGGACACATCTGCTGCAAAAGACCTCTTTAAAGTGTTAAAGCGCAAATATGTCACATTGAGGACTAAGGTGAGCCTGAACAAGCCATCACATTTTTAATTGCCTAACATGCATGCAAAAGCCAGACAGTGAAGAAGGAATTGAACAGAGAAGAATTGATGAATTGGAAATATGATATTGCCAATGAATACTGAATGGAGGGCTAAAGAATGAAGAAATTGCTCTAGAAACTGTAGTTAGAAATCCTTAGAAGAGAGAATGGTGAGATTTTGTCTCACATACTTTGGACATGCTGTCAGGAGGGACCAGTCCCTGGAAGAGGCTGGCAAAGTAGAGGATCAGTGTAAGAGAGGAAGACACTTAACCTGATGGACAGACAAGTGGTTTCAACAACGGGCTCAAACATAGTAAGGATTTGAGAATGCTCCAGAACCATGCAGTGTTTCATTGTATCATACACAGTGTAACTATGAATTGGAATTGATTTGATGGCACCTAAAAACAACAACAGAAATGAATTGAAGAAAATTAGAAATAAAAATGAGATCAGTCAAAGGTTACTACAGAGTCAGAAGTCAAAGAGACAGTGACAGCTTTCATTTAAACATGAATAGTGTTGGTGAGTGGACTCCTGGCATGGCACTGTAGCATCAGCACTGGACTGTGAACCACAAAATAGGCAGTTCAAACCCACTATCTGCTCTCTGGAAACCCTATACAGGGTTGCTATGAGTAGGAACCAACTTGATGACACTTAACAACAACCACAGTGCAGGTAAGTTGAATACTGGTGACTCAATGGTAGAATTCTAGTCTTCCATGTAGGGGATGTAGGTTCAGTTCTCAACCAATGCTCATGCAGAGCTATCACCCATTTTTCAATGGAGGCTTGAGTGTTTCTATGACGTTGAATTGGTTTCATCAGAGCATACAGCCTATGGTGGTCAAGGAATAAAGGTCTGGAAATCTACTTCTGAAATTCATCCAGTTGAAATCCTATGAATGATAGGAGTTCAATCTACAACAGATCCTAGGATGGTACAAGACTGGGTAGAGATTTTGTTCTGTCATGCATGGGGTCTTCATGAGTCAGGGGCTGACTCCATGGCAGGTAACAACAGTGCAGGTAGCAAGAGGGCAATATGAAGAGCTACCTTGCAGGTAAATTCTATGGGATTTGATATTACATTGCATGCATGTGGTGAGTGACGGAGATATAAAAAATGATGACTAAAGTAGCCACAGAGTTTTTTTCTTGAATATTTTATAATCTTGTAAAGTGCTGTCGAGTTGGTTCCAATTTATAACAACTGTGTATACATTGTCCAAGGAGTGGCTGGTGGGTTTGAATTGCCAGCCTTGTGATTAGCAGTCCAGTGTTTATCCTACAACACTGAACTAGGGTTTCAATTATAGTCTTGTTGTTGCTGTTATCATTAGGTGCCATTGAGTCAGTACCGACTCATAGTGATCTTAGCAGGGAGGAAATATATGGACAGATAAGAAAGGTTTGGACTTAAGAGTTTTGTGGAATCTATTTTATATTGGACGACACCAGGTAAGGCTTCATAAGCATGGTAGGTTATAGACTAATTCTTTGCATTTGCCTATATTTTAGAATGTAGAGATGCAGGAGACAAACACAATTGTAAATACAAATAATATAGACTTTATAGAGGCTTTCTACTTCTTTAGGTTTATGTAAATCTATGTTTGGCATAATATTTTAAATGCCTATGAAATGTCAAGAATTTTACACATTTAATACATCTAATTATAATAACACATTTGTTTTTACCTATAATATGTAAACACAAAATCATAGTGCTTAAGTATGGTGCTCAGTAGCTCCCAACTTGTATGAAAGACTTTGTATATGAACCTAGCTCTGTTGAACATTGAAATTTGAATTAAAAATTAAAGCATCTTTCCCCAGGACTCCATGTCATATTTTTTCCACAATATTTAAATAATCTGACATACTATTTATTTCCTTTGTTAATTTGCTTTTATTTTCTGTTTTTCCTTCTAGAAGTTTAAGCTCCATGAAGAAAAACACTTAGGGTCTTTGGTTACAATTAAATTCCTAGCACCTGATGGAGTCTTACATTGAACTTATTCAATTTAATAAGATGAATGGATAGAAAAATGGATAATTATAAACCAATCTCCATTTCATTACTCAAGGGCAGATGAAATAATTTTACTTGATGAAAGTGAAGAAGAATTGAAGCACGTGTTGATGAACATCAAAAACTACAGACTTGGGTATGAATTGCAACTTAGAACAAGACAAAAATCTTTACAACTGGACCTATAAGCAGCATCATGATAAACTGAGGAAATACTGAAGTCATCAAGTGCTTCATTTGACTTGGATCCACAATCAGTGTCATGGAAGTAGTCAAGAAGTGACACAACACACTGCATTGAGCAAATCTGCTGCAAAAGACCTCTTTAAAGTGGTGAAAGAGAATGTCACTCTAGGATTAAGGGGTACCTGACCCAAACCATGGGATTTTCAGTGGCTTCATATTCATTGGAAAGCTGAACAATGAATAAGGAAGATCAAAGAAGAATTATTGTCTTTTAATTATGGTATTGGCTAAGAGTAATATGCCATTTGTTTACAGAAGGATGGACAAATTTGTTTTGAACGAAGTGCAACCAGAATGATCCTTTGAAGCTAGAATGTTGAAATTTCATCTCACATACACTGGAGGGACCAGTCCCAAGAGAAGCACATCGTGCTTCAGAAAGTAGAAGGTTTGTGAAAAAGAGAAAAATCCTCATTGAGATAGATTGACACAGAGTCTGCAACAATGGCTCAAACGTATCAACTGCTGTAAGGATGTTGCAGGACTGGGCAGTGCTTTGTTCTGATGTTCAGACTATTGCTATGAGTTGGAACTGACTCAATGACACCTAACAACAACCCAAGGCCTTTTATTTACTTCAAATATATAAGTTTTAAAAATTTATTGATCTACAATGGAACAGAATCGAGAATGCAGAAATCAACGCATCTACATACAGCCAACTGATCTTCGACAAAATACCAAAATATATCTCATGGGGAGGGCATAGTTTCTTCAACAGATGGTGCTGGCAGAACTGGAAAAAGATATGCAAAAGTCTGAAACAAGACCTTCTTCACTTAACACCTTATATAAAAACCAACTCAACATGAATTAGGGACCTAAACGTGAATCCCAGAATTATGAAGGTCATCAATGAAAAATTCAGGACAAATGTGAAG
>NW_006408599.1:6949025-6953300 GCF_000296735.1 Chrysochloris asiatica | reverse complement strand
GGGACCCTACCCAGAGAAGCAGTGATGCCTGAAATGGAGCCAGAGATGATGACGTGGAGCGATGGAGCAGCTGGAGACTTTAGATCCAGAGAGGGTAAGCGACTGTGTGCTGAAGACCTGGGGGGCACGGGGGAAGGATTGCATGAAGGATTGTAACCATGGCAATGAGACGAAATATGATATGATAGAATGAATGTAAAACTAATGTTCTCCCATGTAAACTATCACATAATTCACAATAAAACATTTAAGAAAAAAAATTTATTGATCTAGTTTTACCAACTCAATCCATATTTGATATTAACCTGCTTTCATTTTATTACCCACAAATCAATCAACAAACATTTATTGATCTATGTGCTAGGCTACAGAGTGACTACTAAGACATATGAGACAGCCTGTGCCCTCAAGGAGCATATGATATATCTGAAGACACATGGCATAATCATTTGAAAGGTTAAGTAATACTAACACAGTGATTTAATCAATATCACAAGACTGCATTAAGACAGAGCAGAAGCGTCAAAGAGAACAATAGGGTAATAAATGATATGGAATATCAGAAGAGGAAGAAAATATTGAGGGTTGAGCTGGTATATTTTAGTTTCATAAACTAAGAGACATTTTTTCTAAATGTTTATTTTGAATTATGTGATAGTTTACATGGGAGAACACTAGCTTTACACTCATCCTATCGTATATCATTTCATTGCCATGGTTAAAATCCCCTCCATGCATCATCAACCAACTAAAGGTTATACCCTGCAAACCAAAGGAAATACCAAGTCAGCATACAGCTCCTGTCCTTCTCTGGGTCTAGAATACCCAGCCGCTCCATCTCTCCATGTCATCATCTCTGCCTCCATCTCAGGTGTCACTGCTTCTCTGGGTAGGGTCGCGCTCTCCACTCTTCTCCCTTGATGATCCCAGGGACCTCTGCTCCTGGACTGCAAAGTCAATCACTCCCCTCCTTTTTGCTATAAAACATCCACCTTTACATTTCCAACCCTCACAGTCAGTCCTGATAACAATTATTCTCATTGTACCAGAAGTACTCATCTATTTTCATTAGCCCTGCCCAGAGAGCTTGGATACTACTCTGTGGAGATTCTACCTTCCTCCATGTCCTCTGGATCTAGGCTCCCTCTTGAAAGCTTGTAAGCCAGTCATTTCTTGTCTTTGTAGCCTCTACCCTCGACCCCCATTTTGAGTAGCCAATGTCCAAGTTGCCCATCCCTGTCTACTCTGTATAACGAGGGGGCAGGAATGATCCTTGCAGTAAAAATTTGTTCCCTCTTTTGAGATACTGCATCCACAAGTGTAGGTCAAGTTCATCAAATTGTATCAGATTACTCTTTTTTTCCTCTTCTTTCTTCTAGTTGAGCTCTGATCATCCAGTCATTGAAGCCAGGTCGAGTGGTTATTATCCACAAGTGTGAGTGTTCTTATGCATATGCCCTCTCTTCTTATCAGCTGGAAGCTTCACTCTCCACTCTAGTCCTCTGTGGCTATATCACTGACTCTGAACCCAAGAGTCTCCAGGTCTTGCCACACTGCTGGCCAACCAAGTCTCCACCCGGGTTCACAGGAGTCTATTGAATGTTGTAGGGCTTAGCTTGCAACTTCACTGCTGATTTTCCCTCACTTCCCCTTATTGTTGACAAGGTGGTCACCAAGCAGAGTGCATGTCTGCTTGTGTACTCCCATTGAGTCTTAGTCTTGCAAGCTGTTTGCCTGAGGGACCCGAACACTTGCCTTGATGTCTCCTAGGTGAACAACTTGCTTGTTCTTATAGTAATCAGTCAGACTGCCATTATTGTTTCATATTTTTCCTGTCAGTCTTTCTTTCAAGAAGTATCTTCTGTTCTTCTAGCCACTCCACGTTGGTCTGCTTGTCCTTTCAAGTGAAAATTTCCCACCTCAGAATTCTGGATGAGGTTCAGGATTCCACCTATGGTCTTATGTAATGCAGAGGCTCCACAGGAAGCCTCCCTCACTGGGCACATTGTAGCCTCATTTTAGGTATTCCAATCAGTTGCAGGCAGAAGACGGACTTGCACATTTTCTATGGTGATATTTCTGGCTATTCCTTTCTCTCCCCATCAAGTGTCTATTTTATAGTGGTTTGCCAAGGAAACCAAGATTAAAAAAACAGCCAAACATCTTAACATTATTGCCCCCTTTCCCCCATTCTAACTATGTCTCAATCCCTGTAGCCCAGAGCCCTGTTGTTCCAAGGTTGTGCATACATCATTATTTACCTCTGTCCCACTTAGCCCATTCAAACCTGCCTAATTGTTTTACCATTGGATTTGTTCTTCCATTCCCCTCCCCCTTCTTGTGTAATGCTCCCCTCCCTGGCACCCAAACTATCCTGTATCTATTCCCTACCCTGTGCTACACTTTCCCCTCCCTCCTGTCATTCCACTCCCTACATTCCAGTAACCAGCAAAAGACTCCCCGCCTCCCCCGCCTCCCCGCTTTAATATGGGTTATCTTTCTTAGTCTTTTACAGTAGTGGTCCTATTCATTACTTCTCCTTTTGTGACTAATTTCACTAAACATAATGTCCTCAAGGTTCATCCATGTTACGTGATAGCTTACAGCTTCCTTGTTGTTCTTCAAGGTAGCATAATATTCCATTATGTGTATGTACCACAGTTTGTTTATCCATTCTTCCGTTGATGGGCACTTAGGCTGTCTCCATCTTTTTGCTATTGTAAATAGTGCTACTATGAACATTGGTGTGCATATATCTACTCGTGTTATGGCTCATATTTCTTGTGGGTAAATACCAAGAGGAATTGCTGGATCATGAGGTATTTCTGTTTCCAACCTTCTGAGGAAACACCATATTCCTTTCCAGAAAGGCTGGATCATTTTGCAATGATCCCACCAGCAATGCAGAAGCATCCCAGTCTCTCCCCATGCTTGCCAATATTCATTGCCCTCGACTTTTTTTAATCTTTGCTGTTATTGCTCATGTGAGATAGCTCATTGTTTTGATTCGCATCTTTGTAATTGCTAAAGCTGTTTGAACTGCAAGGTTGGCGGTTTAAGCTCACCAGCTGCTCCTCGAAAACCCTATACAAGGTCGCTATGGGTTGGAACTGACTCTACAGCACTTCACAACAACAACAACAATGACTAATGATCGTGACCATTTTTTCATGTATTTGTTGGCTGCCAGGATCTCCTAGGTGAAGTGTCTATTCATGCCGGTGCCCATTTTTTAATTGGGTTATTTGTCTTTTTCTTGTAGTGGTGTTATAGTTTCCTATATATTTTAGAAATGAATCCCTTGTCTGATGTGTCATTGCAAAAGATTTTTTTCCCATTCTGTGGGTTCCCTTTTTACTCTTCTGGTGAAGTCTTTATATGCACATAAGTTTTAAATTTTTTGTATGTCCCACTCATCTATTTTGTCTACTTTTGTTTGTGTACTTTTCAAATGTTTGATAGTCTGTGTTTTCCCTGTATTAGAGCCCTCACATTTGTCCCTATTTTTTTTATTAATGACTTTCATAATTTTGGGATTCACAAATCTTTAATCTATGCTGAGTTGGTTTTTTTTATAGGGCGTGAGGTAAAATCTTGTTTCAATCTTTTGCATATTGCTTTCCAGTTCTGCCAATACCATCTGTTAAAGAGACTATCTTCTCCCTATGTAACATACTTAGGCACTTTGTTGAAAATCAGTTGGCTATATGTGGATGGGTTCATTTCTGGATTCTCAATTCTGTTACATTGATCAATATATCTTTCATTGTACCAGTACCAAGCTGTTAGAACCACTGTAATAAATTTTAAAGTCAGAGAGTGAGAGGTTTCCAACCTTATTCTTCTTAACCAGTGCTTTATTTATCCTGGTCTCTTTCCTTTCCATATAAAGTTTGTAATTGTTTTTTTTTTCCATCTCGTTGAAGAATGCCATTGGAAATTGGATTGGGATTGCATTATATGTGTAAATTGCTTTAGGTAGTATTGACATTTTCACAATGTTAAGTCTTCCTATCCAGGAGCATGGTACATTTTTCCATTTTTGTAGGTCTCTTTTGGTTTCTTGTAGTAGTGTTTGTAGTTTTCTTTGTGTAGGTCTTTTGTTTATCTGGTTACATTTATTCCTAGATAATTCATCCTTTGGGCAGCTATTGTAAATGGTATTGCTTTCCTAATGTCCTTATTCAGTGCTTTCATTTTCAGTATAGAGGAATCCAACTGATTTTTTTTTTTTTTTTTAATTTAAGGTTTTTTTGTGGATTGAGTGAAAGTTTA
>NW_006408599.1:6934871-6948749 GCF_000296735.1 Chrysochloris asiatica | reverse complement strand
TGAGCTGTGGGATGACATCAAGAACATCATATGTGAAGAGAGCAAAAAGTCATTGAGAAGACAAGAAAGAAGGAAAAGGTCAAAATGGATGTCAAAAGAGACACTGAAACTTGCTCTCCAGTGTAGAGATGCTAAAGCAAATGGAAGAAATGAGGATGTTCAAGAGCTGAACAGAAAAATTTAAGATCAGCTCAAGAAGAGAAAGCCAAATAGTACAACAAAATGTGCAAAGATCTGGAATCAGAAAACAAAAAAGGAAGAATACATTCCTCATTTCTCAAGCTGGGGGAACTGAAGAAAAAATTGAAGCCTCTACTTTCGTTATTGAAAGATTCTCTGGGCAAATTTTTGTATGATGCAGAGAGCATCAAGAGAAGATGGAAGGAATACAGAATCACTGTACCAAAAGGAGATGGTTAATGCTCAACCTTTTCAAGAGGTTGCATATGATCCAGAGCCAATGATATTGAAGGAGGAAATCCAAGGTGCATTGAAGGAATTGGCAAAGAACAAGGCACCAGGAATTAATGGAATACAAATTGAAATATTTAAAAAAAAGTGAGACGGCACAGGGGGCACTCATTCATCTATGTCAAGAAATTTGGAATAAAACTATCTGGCCAACTGATTGCAAGAGATTCGTATTTGTACCCATTCCAAAGAGAGGTGACCCAATGGAATATGGAAACCATCAGACAATCTCTTTGATATCCCATGCGAGTAAATTTTGCTAAAGGTAATACAGAAACGACTATAATCATACATTGACAGAGAACTTCCAGAGGTTCAAGCCAGAATCAGAAGAGGCCATGGAATGAGGGATATCATTGCAGATATCCGATGGATCTTGGTTGAAAGCAGAGAATATCAGAAAGATGTTTACCTGTGCTTTATTGATTACCCAAAGGCTTTTGATTGTGTGGATCATGACAAACTAAGGACAACGTTGTAAAGTCTGAGTATTTCTGAACACATAATTGTGCTCATGAGGAATCTATACCTGGACCAAGAAGCAGTTTTTCAAACAGATCATGGGAACACTGAATGGTTTAAAATTAAGAAAGGTGTGCGACAGGGTTGTATTCTTTCACCATACTTATTCAGCCTGTATGCGGAGCAAATAATACGAGAAGCTGGGTTATATGAAGAAAAATTGGCATCAGGATTGGAGAAAGAATCATTAACAACCTGTGATTTGCTGATGATACAACCTTGCTTGCTGAAAGTGAAGAGGACTTAAAACATTTACTGATGAAGATACGTATGGATTACATCTCAATGTAAAGAAAACAGAAATCCTCATCATTGGACCAATAAACAACTTTCTTATCAATGGAGAAAGGTTGAAGTTGTCAAGGACTTCATTCTTCTTGGCTCAACTATCAACACTCACTGAAGCAGCAGTCAAGAAATCAAACCATGTATTGCATTAGGTAAATCTGCTGCACAAGACCTTTTTAAAGTGTTGAAGAGCAAAGATGTCAGCTTGAGGACTAAGGTGTGCCTGACCCAAGCCATGGTATTTTCCATAACCTCATATGCATGCGAAAGCTGGACAGTGAATTAAGGAAGACCGTAGAAGAATTGATGTGTTTGAGTTATGGTATTCAAGGAGAATATTGAAAGTGCCATGGGCTGCCAAAAGAACCAATAGATCTCTTTTGGAAGAAGTGCAGCCAGAGTGCTCCTTGAAGGCCTGCATGGACAAACTTCATCTCTCATACTTTGGGCATATTTTCAGGAGGAACTAGTCACTTGAGAAGAATATCATGGTTAGTAAGCTGGAGGGTCAGAGAAAAAGAGGAAGACCCCCAATGAGATGGATTGGCCAAGTGGCAGCATCGATGGACCCAAGAGTGGCAAACAGTAGTGAGGTTGACCCTGAATTGGGCAGTGTTTCATTCTGTTGTGCATAAAGTCACTATGGGTTGGTACCGACTCAATGGCACCCTAACAACAACAACTTTGCTGACTCTTCCAATGATGTCTAGTAGCTTTTTTCCTGAGTCTTTGGGGTTTTCTATGTATAGGATCCTATCATTTGCAAATAGAGAGAATTTTACTGCCTATTTGCCAATTTGTTGTTGTTGTTATGTGCCCTGGAGTCTGTTCCGACTCATAGCGACCCTACATAGGGTCTTCTAGGCTGTAATTCTTTACGGGAGCAGAAAGCCTCTTCTTTCTCCCTTGGAACAGCTGGTAGTTTCGAACTGCTAACCTTGAAGCTTACAGCCCAATTTGTAACCATCACGCTACCAGAGCTCCTTTACCAATTTGGATGCCTTTAATTTCCTTGTCTTGCCATATAGCTCTTGCTAAGACTTCCAGCACAATATTGAAAAGGAATGGTGACAAAGGACATCCTAGTCTGGTTCCTGTTCACAGAGGGAAGGCTTTCAGTTTGTCTCCTTTGAGAGTATTGCAGGCTGTTGGTTTTCTATGTTGTTGTTGTTGTTAAGTGCCGTCGAGTCGGTTCCGACCCATAGCGACCCTGTACAGGGTTTCCGAGGGTGTAAATCCTTACGGGAGTAGAAAGCCTCATCTTTCTCCCATGGAGCAGCTGGTAGTTTCGAACCGCTGACCTTAAGGTTCGCAGCCTGATTCGTAACCACTATGCTACCAGAGCTCCTTGTTGGTTTTCTATATATGCTCTTAATTATGATGAGGCATTTCCCTTCAATTCCTACTTTGTTGAGTGGAGTGTTTGTATCCGGAATGGATGTTGCATTTTTTGTCAAATGCCTTTTCTGCATCGATCGATATGATCATGTGTTTCTTTTCCTTTTTTCTTATTTATATGGTGGATTACATTGATCGTTTTTCTAATGTTGAACCATCCTTACATCCCTGATATGAATCCCACTTGATCATGATGTGTTATCTTTTTGATGTGCTACTAGATTTTGCTGGTTAGGATTTTGTTGAGAATTTTAGCATCTATGTTTATCAGGGATATTTGTTTATAATTTTCTTTCTTAGTGACATCCTTTCCTGGTTTTGGTATGAGGGTTATGCTTGCTTCATAAAATGTGGTAGGAAGTTTTCCATCCTCGTCTATATTCTGGAGTAATTTGAGTAGTATTGGTGACAACTTTTCCATGAATGTTTGATAGAACTCACCAGTGAAGCCTTTTGGTCTGTATTTCTTTGGTTGGGAGTTTTTTGATGACCAGATCAATTTTTTCTTTTGTTATGGGTCTGTTCAGGTTTTCTATTTCACTCTATATAATTTTTGGTAGGTCCTGTTTTTCTAAAAATGTATCCATCTCTTGTAAGTTTTCAAATTTGTTGGAGTACAACTTTTCATAGTATTCTGTTATTATCCTTTGATTTCTTTTGGTTCCATTGTTACATCGCCCACGTGGTTTCTAATGTGTGTTATTTGTGTCTTCTCCTCTTTTGTTTGGTTTGCCAATGGTCTGTAAATTTATTAATCCTTTCAAAGAACCAGTTTTTCATCAGGGTGTTATTCAGTTTCCATGTATTTGACTTCATTTCTTTGGTCTTCCTATTGCTGATTTCTAATCTGATAGCATTGTGGTCTGAGAAGATGCTTTGTAGTATTTTGATATTTGTACATTTATGGAGGTTTGTTTTGTGGCCTAACACATGGTCTATTCTGGAGAATGTTCCATGTGCTCTGGAAAAGACTGTATTATGCTGTTGTTGGGTTGAATACACACCTATGAGGTCCAGTTGGCTGATTGTGATGTTTAGTTCTTCTGTGTCTTTGTCAAGTTTATTTCTGGTTGTTCTATCCATTTTTGAAAGCAGTGTATTAAAATTGTCCACGATTGTTGTAGATTCATCAATTTCTTTCTACAAATCAATTAGAGTTTGCTTTATATGTTTTGAATCTCTTTCATTGGGAGCAGAGATATTTATTATGTTTATGTCATCTTGTTCAATTGTTCCTTTAATCATGAGATAATGTCCATCATTATCTGCTCTGCTGGTTTTTGCCTTAAAGTTTATTTTATCAGAGATTAGTACTGCCACTCCTGTTTGTTATTGATTGCAATTAGCTTGGTATATTTTTTTGCCTTCCTTTGACTTTTAATCTGTGTTTGTATCTGTGTGTAAGATGTGTCTCTTGCAGACAGCATATTGAAGGATCTTGTTTTCTTATCCATTCTGCCACCCTTTGTATCTTAACTGGTACATTTAATCCATTTACATTCTGTGTAATTATCAATAGGTATGGATTAATTGTTGTCATTATGTTGTGGGTTTTTTTGGTGTTGTTGCTTTCTTTGTTCTGTGTCTCTTCCTTTGTTGATTCATGCTTTTTGTGTTCTTTCTTGTGAGTTTCCTCATAGTTTTACTATTTACATGTTCTTTTTGGATTTTCATTTTTTTGGTATGTTGTGTAGTGTTAGTTTTCTTTGAGTTTACCTTATATTCCATTAACTTTTCCCTCCATTTAGTGCAGTCTATTTTATCTTGTAATCTACCTGAACTTCTCACCATCTGGATCTCTGTTTCTATTTGTTTACCTCTTTTACATTGTGTAATTCTTTTGACCATAGACTGACCTCCCAGATTCTCTGAGTTTGTTCTTATAGTTTTGTTCTGTTTTCAACTCTTCCATCTGTCAATTTAGTTCTGGGAGGTGCTGCTACATATGTCAGTCTCTGGTTGTTGTCTGTTCTTATTGGTTCTCAGTCCACAGAACTCCCTTTAGGATGTTTTGTAGTGCAGGGTTGGCTTTGACAACATCCCTTAACTTCTATTTATCCTGGAATATTTTGATTACACCACTGTATTTGATTGGTAGCTTTGCTGGTTAAAGGATTCTTGGTTGGCAGTTTTTTTTTCTTTCAGGGTTTTATATATGTCTCCCCATTGCCTTATTGCTTGCATGGCTTCTGCTGAGAGATCTGAGCTTAATCTGACTTGCTTGCATTTGTATGTAACATTTCTGTTTTCCCAAGCTGCTTTCCAGAGTGTCTCCTTATCTTTGATTTTAGAGAGCTTGATTATGATATGTCTTGATGATTTTCTTTTGGGGGTCTAGCCTTCCTGGGGTTCATTGAATGTCTTGAATGTTTATCTTTTCACTTTTCAGGATGTGAGAGAAATTTTCTTCCAGCAGTTCTTCAACTGTTTCCTCTGTGGACTTGTGTGATTCTTCTTGTTCTGGAATGCCGATACATTTTAAGTTATTCCTCTTCATGTTGCCCAACATGAATCTTATACCTTCTTCAGATATTTTTATCCTTTTTTCTGTTTGCTCTTCTATCTTAGTGGTATTGAGAGATTTGTCTTCTAGCTCACTGATTCTGCCTTCCATCTCTTCTGTTCTACTCCTTTGCCCTTTAAGTGTATTGTCTATTTCTGATATTTTATTGTTGATTGTTTGGGCCTGTTTCTGTAGGTTTTAATTGTTTCCAATGCTGTAGCTATCTTATTTGATTGTTCTTCTAGTGCTTTCTTGACTTCTTCCTTATGTTTCTCCCTCCTTCCAGAAAGCAGTCCAGGTCTACCTCTAGATCATTTGTCTCAGACATTTTCTTGTTTCTGGACATGTGCTGATATGGTCTTTTTTTCTTTTGCTTCTTGGACATATTTAGTGTTTATCTGTAGCCTTAATACTTAATTGAGTGTGTGTTTTGGTATTTTTTATGCTTTCTGATTACTTCCAGATAGATGTAATCAGGATGTGGGCTTCCCTTTTCATTAATCTTATTGCTTAACTCAGATTAACTTTCACAGGTGTTGTCTGCCTCCCTGTTGTATGGCAGTTTGTATTGGTTCTTGCCTGGATTTTGGTGTTTTATAGAGTGTGATTGTAGCTTGACTACATGGCAGCAGTTGCTGTCTCTTCTTGGATAATATAGGGAGAGAAAGAGTTCCCCAAAGGTAAAAGGGGGGAGCATAAAATAGCAACAACAAAACAACAAGGGGGAAAAAAAACCCCACCAAAAACAAAAACAACAACAAAAAACTAGATTGGATACTGTAGTCTATAATCGCAGAAAAGGGAAAGGAGGGAGAGAAGGAAAAAAAAAAAAAAAAATCTGTAGCCTAATATGAGTATGACTTTAATGTCCTCTTTCAAATTCTTGCCTTCAAAGCTGACTGATAAATTTCATGATGCCACTGTTGGTTGTTATGGTGTACTTCAGGATTTAATTTAATTTTCAGCCTGTTTTGTTTTTAAACTCTCTTTCCTCCTCCACACCCCTTTTTCTGGCCTTTTCGCTATTGAACCATATTTCAATGCCAGCTCGTGGGCTGAGAGTATCTGTGCACATGTGTGGCAGAAGAATCCACTGGTGGTGGGTGTCCATTCATTCATGCTCCCCCTCTAGTCACCAGAATGAAGGTCCCCAAAGAGTGGGTGGTGGTGGTGGTGGTGGAAATCAGAACAAAGCAAATCCGACAAAGTGTATTATCTACGTTTGCTCTGAGGTTCCCATGGCATTATTCCCTTGTACTTCTGCTCCTCCGCTTGGTCTTGCTGTTTGGTCTCACCCAAGTTGTCAGCTCCAGCCACAGAGCCTGGCAGATTTAAAAATACATGGTTTCTTACTTCTGCTTTAAGTTCCACTATCTATAAGCCTTCAAACTTTTTAAATATTCCTAGATATGTGGTTCAGATTTTGGAGCTCTGCCTTGAACCCTCTTCAAGTGGTATTCTATGGTATTGCTGTTGGCTAATTTCATTGCACCTCTACCCTATCTGCCATCAAACCAAAAGACCAAACCAAGAGAAATTTGACCAAGATTTTAAACGTTGGTAGAATATTCTTAGGTAAAGCAAAAGTATTATGATAAATTATTGGAAACAGAAGCATATGAGTAAGCATATATAAAATGGAAGGTCAATGTTTTGAAAGCCTTAACTGTAAAAATGTGAGTTGCCTGAAGACTATGCCCCAAGTTGTAGAAGTAAAATTTGCAAATATATTGCAACTTGTAGTAGTCCAAACACTACTGAGTTGGGGCTTGCGTACTCAGACCCCATAAATGAGTAAGCCAGTATCTTAAAATAAATTTCTTGATATCTGAACACATAAACACTCAGTCATACACACATAGATATACACATACACTGTTGTTGTAGTTGTTGTTAGGTGACACAGAGATGTGTTCTGACTCACAGTGACTCTGTGAACAACAGACTGACACTGCCCAGTCCTACACAATTGTTGCTATGCTTGAGGTCACCGCTGCTGCAACTGTGCCAAACCATATTGTTAGGGGCCTTCCTTTTTATCTCTAAGCCTCCAATTTACTAAGCATAATATCATGCACAGGAATTGATCCTTCTTGATGATATGTGCAATGTATGAGAGACAAAGTCTAACTATCTGGATTCTAAGAGCATTCTGGATGTAGTTCTTTCAAGACAGATTTCTTTGCTCTTCTGCCAGTCCAGGGTACTTTTAATAATTTTCTCCAGTTGTTGTTTTTGTTGTTGTCAGGTACCATCTTGTTGATATCAACTCATAGGGACCCTATATACAGCAAAACAAAACACTGCCCAGTGCTAGGACAACCTCACAATTGTTGCCACATTGATGCTGTCACTTTGCAAATCCATCTCACTGGGGGTCTTCCTCTTTTTCTCTGACCCTCCACCCTACCAAACATGATATCCTTCTCCTGCGACTGGTCCTCCTCATAATATGTCTGATGTATGGGAAATGAAATTTGCCCATCCTTGACTCCAAAGAACACTCTGGCTGCAATTCTTCCAACAGAGATCTGTTGGTTCTTTTGGCAGCCCATGGCACTTTCAATATTCTCCTCCAGCACCATAACTCAAAAGCATCAATTCTTCTATGGTCTTCCTTATTTACTGTCCACCTTTTGCATGCATATAGGTTATTGAAAATACCATGTCTTGGGTCAGGCACACCTTAGTCCTCAAGGTGAAATCTTTGCTCTTCAACACTTTTAAAAGGTCTTGTGCTTCAGATTTGCCTAATACAATACATCAGTTGATTTCTTGACTGCTGTTTCCATGAGTGTTGATAGTTGATCCAAGAGGAATCAAGTCTTTGACAACTTCGATTTTTTCTCCATTGATAAGTATGTTGTTTATTGGTCCAGTGGTGAGCAATTTTGTTTTCTTTACAGTGAGTTGTAATCCATACTGAAGGCTGTGCTCTTTGATCTTCATCATTAAGTATTTTAAGTCCTTTTCACTTTCAACAAGCAAGATTGTATCATCTGCATATCACAGTTTGTTATTGTTTCTTCCTCTAATCCTGATGCCACATTTTTCTTCATAGCGCCCAGCTTCTCCAATTATTTGCTCAACATACAGGTTGAATAAGTATGGTGAAAGAATACAACCTTGTCGTACACCTTTCTTAATTTTAACCCATTTAGTGTTTCCAAATTCTCTTCAAACAACTGCCTCTTGGTCCATGTACAGATTCCTCATGAGCACAATTATGTGTTCAGGTATACTCATACATCACAATGTTGTCCATAGATCGTCATAATCCACACAATTGAAAACCTTTGTATAGTCATTAAAGCACAAGCAAACATCTTCTGGTGTTATCTGCTTTCAGCCAAGATCCACTGGATATCAGCAATGATATCCCTCATTCCACATCCTCTTCTGAATCCAGCTTGAACCTCTGGAAGTTCTGTCAATGTATGCTTGCAGCCATTTCTGTATTACCTTTAGCAAAATTTTACTTGCATGGAATATCAACGATATTGTCTTATGGTTTCCACATTCCATTGGGTCACCTCTCTTTGGAATGGGCACAAATACAGATCTCTTCCAATCAGAATGCCAGATAGTTGTCTTCCAAATTTCTTGGCATAGATGAGTGAGTGCCTCTTGTACCACCTCATTTTTTTGAAATATTTCAATTTGTATTCCATCAATTCCTGGTGCTTTGTTCTTGGCCAATTCCTTCAATGCACCTTGGAGTTCTTCCTTCAATATCATTGGCTTTTGATCACATACTACCTCTTGAAATGGTTGAACATCAACCATTTCCTTTTGGTACAGTGACTCTGTGTAGTTCTTCCATCTTCTCTTGATGCTTTCTGCGTCATTCAATAATTTGCTCAGAGATCCTTCAATAATGAAACTTGAGGCTTGAATTTTTTCTTCAGTTCCCCCAGCTTGAGAAATGCTGAGCATGTTCTTCCTTTTTGGTTTTCTGAGTCCAGATCTTTGCACATTTTGCTGTAATATTTGACTTTATCTTCTCGAGCTGACCTTTGAAATTTTCTATTCATTTCTTGGGCCTCCTCATTTCTTCCATTTGCTTTAGCATCTCTATGCTTGAAAGCAAGTTTCAGTGTCTCTTTTGACATCCATTTTCATCTTTTCCTTCTTTCTTGTCTTCTCAATGACTTTTTGTTTTCTTCATATATGATGTTCTTGATGTCATCCCACAACTCTTCTGGTCTTCAGTCTTCAGTGTTTAATGTATCAAATCTGTTCTTCAGATGATCTCTAAGTTCAGGTGGGATATATTCAAGGTGATATTTGGCTGTCATGGATTGCTTTTCATTTTCTTCAGCTTTAGTTTGAATTTTCATATGAGCAATTGATGGTATGTTCCACAGTCTGCCCCTGGCCTTGTTTTGACTGATGATATAGAGATTTTCCATTGTCTCTTTCTGCAGTCATTCTGCAGATGTAGTCAATTTGATTTCTGTGTATTCCATCTGGTGAGGTCCAAGTGTATAATCATCTCTTATGCTGTCTAAAGGAGGTATTTGATATGAATAAATCATTGTTTTTGCCGAATTCTATCATGTGATCTCCAACATTATTTCTATCACCAGGGTCATATTTTCCAATTACTGATCCTTCCTCTTTGTTCCCAACCTTTGCATTCCATTCACCAGTAATGACCAATACATCTTGATTGCATGATTAATCAATTTCAGATTGAAGAAGTTGGCATAATTCATCTATTTCATCCTCACTGGGTTTAGTGGTTGGTGTGTACATTTGAATAATAGTGGTATTAACTGGTGTTCACTGTAGATGCATGGATATTATCCTATCACAGGCAGTGTTGTACCTCATGACTGATCAGGATATGTTCTTTTTGACAATGAATTCAACACCATTCCTCTTCAATTTGTCATTCCCGGCATAGCAAATCATATAATTGTCAGATTCATAATGGCAATACCAGTGCATTTCAGCTCACTAAATTTTAAATGTTTATGTGTTCCATTTCATTTTCGAAAATTTCTAATTTTCCTAGATTCATGCTTCATACATTCCATGTTCCGATTATTAATGAATGTTTACAGCTGTTTCTCTTCATTTTGAGTTGTGCCCCATCATCAAATGAAGGTTAGGTGGACTTTACTTCCATTGGCTTTACTCCATTCATGTCATCACAGTCGAGCATAATTTTAAGAGGCAGCTCTACCCCAGTCACATTTTGAGTGTCTTCCAACCTGTGGGGCTCATTTTTGAGCACTATATCTGAGAGTGTTTCTCTGTTATTCATAAGATTTTCAGTGACTAAATATTTAAATGTAGTTCATCACTTCTTCCTAGTCTGTCTTCATCTGGAAGTTCGTCTGAAACCTGTCCACCAAGGGTGATCCTGCTGGTATTTAAAATACCGTTGGCATAGCTTCCAGAATCACAGCAACTCACAAGTCACCACAGTACAACAAACTGACAGACATGTGCAATAGCATAACTTAAATGCATGAATTCTTCTCTGACCTTCTTAAGTCATTATTCAACTTTCTCATGCATATGAAACTATTGAAAATACTATAGCTTGGGTCAGGCACACCTAAGTCCTCAAATTCATATCTTTGCTTTTAAACAATTTAAAGAAGTCCTGTGAAGCAGATTTGCCTATTACAATATGTCATTTGATTGCTTCACTCATCATTCAATGAGTGTTGATTATGGATCCGAACAAAATAAAGACTTTGGCAACTTAGATCTTGTCTCCATTTATCATGATATTATTTACTGGTACAGTTGTGAGGATTTTAAATTTTATTTTGATTGAAATGCAATCAATACTGAAAGCTGTAGTCTTTGGTCTTATCAGTGAGCATTTCATGTCTTCTTTGCTCTCAACAAGCAAGGTTATATAATATGCATATTGCAGGATGTTAATGAGTCTTCCTCTAATCCTGGTGCTCTGTTCTTCTTCATATAATCCAGTTTCCCAGATTATTTGCTCACCATACAAATTGAATAAGTATGGTGAAAGAATGTAATCTTGGTGTACACCTTTCCTGTCAAATGACTGATTTTTGGTCTGTGTACATGTACCTCAAAGGATTTCTGGTAGCATAGTGCTTATGAGTTAGGCTGATAATCTCAAGGTCAGCACTTGGAAACTACCAACAGTTCCATGGGAGAAAGATAAGGCTTTATGCTCCCACAAATATTTACAGCTTCAGAAACCCTTTACAGGGTTGTTATGGGTTGGAACCAACTCAACATCACTTAATAACAACACAACACAGGTACCTCATGAACACAATTAAGGGCTCCAGATACCCAGTCTTTATAATGTTACCCATAACTTGTCATGGTGCACACTGAAAGCCTTTGCTTAGCCCATAAAGCACAAGCAAACATGTTTCTAGTATTCTTTGTTTTCAGACAAGATCAGTCTGATGTCAGCAATGGTATCCCTCATTCCATGTCCTCTTCTGAATTCAGCTTGAGAGTCTGACAGTTTTCTGTAGATGTTCTGTTGAAGTCATTTTTGAAATTATGGGGAATTCCTGTTCTGTCCCATTGGGTGACTATGAGTCAAAATTGACTTAGTGGCACACAATAATAACATTTTATAATTATTTAGGATAATTGCTATTATTAATACTATTATTATTATGAAAGCATTGGAACTGGGGCTATGTTTTCAAATTACATGGCAGGGAAGGTTTGGGAGAGTTTAGCCAACGATCCCATTTTGACTGCTGAATACCTTGTCATTGTGTAAGCCAGATGCTACATGAAATCTAAGTCATATTACAAGATACATCAACCAGAGTTTGGATGTAAGATGTGCCAAGAGAAACAATTTCTGCTTCATGTATTTTTCTGACAGTTTGCTTCTCATCCTATTGTACTGGTTTACCAAATAACTTCATATGAAAGGGAATGGCATTCTGTAAAGTGCTGCCTATATTATCAAAAAATAATTTTTAATTCTCTAATTCCGCGGGAGAAAGATGAAGCTTTCTACTCCCGTAAAGATTTACACCCTCGGAAACCCTGTACAGGGTCGCTATGAGTCGGTTCTGACTCCACGGCACATAACAACAACAACAACAACAACAATTACCACTTTGGCTGAGAGGCTCCTCTCTTCCATCTTTATTTGCCATTTTCCTAAGTGCCCTTTTTGCCCTCACTGTTGTCTGCCAAAAGAAAACTCCATTTCCCACTTTGCTTAGGTGAATGGGGAAATGGCCATGAATTAGATTCTTCCCTGTTTCACTGTCCTACTTCTCATGGCTTGGATTGGTGCAATAGGAACATTAGCAATTACTTACCTCTAGGCTCAGATAAATTAGCATTAATAATGAAGAGGGAGAAAAGGAATGGTCTTTGAGATTCAGGAACTGTTCAGAAATTTGGCATGGGGCTCTCTGCAGTATTGACTAATGAGCAAGAACCAGGAAAATCATTTTAAAGTTTTAAATGAGTTGTTTTTTAATTCATGTGTGCATCAGTCTCATTCCATTCTTAAATATTTGACCTTCTTCTCAGAAGGAAGATTTGCTGCGGGAATGGACAAATTATGTGGCATTTGTCTAAAGTGATAGGTCTAATTATCACTCTAAAATCCTGAAATATTTCTGAGCTTCCACTAAAAAGTCAAACGCAAAAGAATGTATAATGATCTTAAAATTGATTCCAGGCCCCATTTCTCCATGCTGAGGCTGGGAATGGGAGGATCAAAAACTAAGCAATAAGGAAGACTTATCTCCATCAATGAACCCTCTGAGCTTTTCAGTAGTTGGGCAAGAGTTTTAAAGAGAGAATAGAGTAAAAAGAATACCCTACTTTCAATTGAAAACACTGAGAATGGGTTGGCTTGATTTTGATTCAACAGGAAACATCCACGTAGAACCTAAAAATAAATACTTTTGGAATCTTCTGTATTTTAAAAGCACAATGTCACAAAGTATGCATCATGGAAGTGGGTGTCTCTAAACTCAAAGGGGGTGTTTCTGTAGAAATCAGAGGACCTTCATTTTATAAGTCACATAATATGCTACCTGCATCAAAAATCTATCCTGTGCTGAACCCTGTGGTGGTACTTTATGTCAAGCAAATCAACATTTTAAAAGGTGCAGAGCTAACTCAATAGTTTATTTGGCTTATAATATTAAGGCTATGTGTAAAAAGGGATTTCGTAAACCTAAATTGTGTGCCATCTGGTTGATTCTGATTCATAGTGACCCTATATGATAGTGCAGATCTGCCCCATAGACATTCCCAGGCTGTAATCTTTCTTGGAGTAGATCACTAGGTCTTTTCTTCCATTGAGCAGTTATGTAGTTTCAAGTCACCAATTTATTGGTTAGCAGTTGAGCAGGGTATATATGATTGAAGGCAAAGTGGCTAATCTCAGCATGGGGATAAACTAGGATATAGGTACTGGTGCAACTGGTGGTTAATTCAAAACATTTGGGAGAAAGGAGACTTTCTCATATCGCTGTACCTTTGTATAGGTTGCTCCTTTTATCTGTAATCTTCATTATTTCTCCATGTTCCCAATCTGGAATGCCCATCAATGAACCCTTTGAGCTTTTCAGTATTTGGGCAAGAGTTTTAAAGATAGAATAGAGTAAAAAGAATAACCTACTTTCAGTTGAAAACTGAAAACACATTTTAAGCAACACTTCATAACACAATTTAAGCAACACTTCTTTTTTTTTTTTTTT
>NW_006408599.1:6899484-6931756 GCF_000296735.1 Chrysochloris asiatica | reverse complement strand
CAGCTGTGAGCCTTCCAACCTTCTAAGTATTCCTTTATATGTGGTTCAGAGTTCTGGGACCATCCCCTGAACCTGCTTGGTCGGGTATTCTGTGTTGTTGTTGGAGCTCTCTGCTATAGGTCCACCCGATCCGCCATCTTGTTTGTTCTCCTCAACACTTCTTAAAGGCATGTTATAAAGCTCCACTTTAGTTATGTCATCCTCTACTCTTCTACTAGCTCTTCTAATTTCTTAATATTCAGTCCATATCTCTATTATAGTACTTACCTTTGTTGATTTTCTCACCCTTCTAATTCTTTCACCTGGCATCTTTGATGGATTAAATAAAAATGCATTATATAGTATTGTAAATGGTCAATTCTATGAATTAATGAATGGCTGGTCAAATGAAACTGGATCTCTGGAAAGGTTCTTCTATTGCCTTAGGTAATAGTTTCAACCCAAGTAATGTGAAAATAGCATTTCAGTAGGTCGATCAGTGTATGTATGAGAAAAAGTCCATGTTGCATGTATTCTCAGGGAAATTGATAACCATAGCTCTAAAGACAGATTAGGTTTGAATGGCAGTTTAAACATACCAGTGGCTCCTGAGAAACCCTGGGTCAGAACCAACTCAACAGCACTTAACAACAACATAAATAAAGAGTCAACAAAAAGAGGAAAACGCCCAATGGGATGATGGATTGATGTAGTTGCTATAATAATAGGCTCAAACGTAACAACGGTGGTGGGACTGGAACAGGAACAAGCAGTGCTTTGTTCTGCTGTACATTGGAGCTGACCCAATAGCACCTAACAACAACATAACAACAAAGTACCAATGACCAATGTCATTCTTAAAGGAGAGAAACTTAAAATAGTCCCCTTGCAAATGGGAACCAGACACAAATGTCCTTTATCATTACTTCACTTCAATATTGTATTGGAAATCCTACCCAGAACAAAAGGGTAAGAAAGGGGAATAAAAAGCACTCAAACAGACAAAAAAGAAGTGAACCCATCTCTATTCACAGATAAAAAGATATTATAAATAGAAAATTTCAGAGACTTAACAAAATAACTATTGGAACTAATAGAATAACTCAGCAAAGTGTAGGGTACAAGATCAACATACAAAAATCAATCAGATTACATAGATCAAACTAACAAAGAAAATATGGAAATCAGGAAAACAATACCATAGCCCCCCTAAAGAGGAAGTTCTTAAGAATAAATCTAACCAAAGATACAAAAGACCTATACAAAGAAAACCACAAAACACAGCTACAAGAAGCCAAAGAAGAGCTACACAAAGAGAAACAAATACCATGCTCATCCATAGGAAGACGTGATATTGTGAAAATGTCAACACTGTCCAAAAGTGATCCATATCCTCATGTATACCAGGATCCTGATCTAGATTCATCATTATTTAAAGAGAGAAAAAAAACAAGAAAACTAATCACCAATGTTATATGTAAAAGAAAGAGATCCCGGTAAGCAAAGCTCTACTAAAGAAAAACAAAGGAGTGGGCTTCACACTTACTGTTAAAAAAACACTGGCCCTAACCATCCCTCCTATTGCAGCCTGGAGGTCCCTGTTGGATATGATAATCTATTATAATGGCCACAAAGAACTCGGGCACCATATTTACAGCTATGGAGTTTATCAGTGAAGTTAACAGTTTACAAAGTAGGCACAGTTCTTTCAGATGGAAAAGACTCAGGCAGGCTTTTCTCAGGCCCTCACCTCATTGGACTGGTCTCTGTCCTGCTCTGGCAATGTTTTAAAATGATTGTTAGGACTGCTAATAGATGCTCATGTCCTGGTGTGGTGCTGTGGATTAATGCACTGGACTGCAAAGTAGGGTTGAACCACAAGGCCGGCAGTTCAAGCTCAGCAGTTGTTCCTCAGACGCCCTATTCATCGCTATTGGTCAGAACCTACTTGACAGCATAAATGTCCAAGTATAGCACTATAGGATAAGTACTGGTCTAATACCTGCAGGGCCAACTACTATTTGGAAATGCTATATATGGTTGCTATGAGTTATCAACAGAGAAAAGATTGAAGTTGTCAAGGACTTCATTCTTTTTGGATCAACTATCAACACTCATGGAAGCAGCAGTCAAGAAATCAAATGATGTATTGCATTAGGCAAACCTGCTGCACAAGACCTTTTTAAAGTGTCCAAGAGCAAAGATAGGCACATAGACCAATGTAACAGAACTGAGACCCCAGAAGAAAATCTATCCACCTATGAACAGCTGATCTTTGACAAAGGTCCAAAGCCCATTAAATGTGGAAGAGATAGTCTCTTTAAACAATGGTGCTAGGAAAACTCGGTATCAATTTGCAGGAAAAATGAAACAGAACCCATATCTCACTATATACAAAAACTAATGCAAAATAGAAAACCTAAAATTGTAAAGATTGTCAAACAAAAAATAGGGATAAACTTAGGAGCCCTCGTACATGGCATAAATATACAAATAAACATAACCAAAAGTGTACAAACCACAGAAGACCAAGTAGATGACTGGGACCTTTTAAAGTTTAAACTCTTAGGCCCATTAAAAGACTTCTCCAAAAGAGTTAAAACAAATATAGAAACAAAAAAATTGGCGTTGGTGTATATGACAAATGACTAATGTGTAAACTTGATAGAATAATTCAATACCTGAACATCAAAAACACAAACCCAATTTTTAAAAGGGGCAAAGGACCTGAACACACACTTCACCAAAAAAGGCATTTAGGGAGATGACAAACATGTGAATTAGGCCTTGGTGATGGTGGTGCTGGTTGTGTGCCTTGTGATTCACAGTATCCCTTTATAGGATTTCTGAAGCTGTCAATCTTTATAGAAGCAGAAAGTCTCCTCATATTTCTCCTGCAGAGCAATTGGTAACCCACTATGCCACTAGGGCTCCTAAGCTAGATGTTGTTATTGTTATTAAGTGCCATTGATTTGGTTCAGGCTCATAGCAACCATGAGTTAGGCATTACTGTTAAGTGTGGATGAATCGAGTCTGACTCATAGAGACACTGTACAGGGTTTCCAAGGTGATGGAAATCATATCATTCTAACATCAATATCACAGTTCAGAAAAACAGAAACTAATAAGTGCCTGTGAGGATGTGAAGAGGATGTAACCTTCATCTAGCCCTGGTGGGACTATAAAACTCATAGCAACCATGAGTTAGGCATTGCTGTTAAGTGTGGATGAATCGAGTCTGACTCATAGTGATACTCGACAGGGTTTCCAAGGTGGTGGAAATCATATCATTCCAACATTAATATCACAGTTCAGAAAAACAGAAAATAATAAGTGCCTGTGAGGATGTGAAGAGGATGTAACCTTCATCTAGCCCTGGTGGGACTCTAAAATGGTACAACCACCATGAAAAGTCTACAGAGTCTCATTTAAAAGTTGGAAATAGAAACAACATATGATCAAGCAGTTTCACTACTAGGCATACGAGAGGGCTTCTAAAAGTCTGTGGAAAAATGGAATTAAAAGATAATGGAATTTCCCCACAAACTTTTGAAGCCTCCTCATATATCCTGAGAAATAAGAGCCAAGACAGGAATAGATATATGCACATCCATGATCATCAAAATATTATTCATGATAGCAAAAAGATGGAAGTAACCTAAGTTCTCATCAATGGATGAATGGATAAACAAAATATGGTGCATACACAAAATGAAATACTATGTTAAGGAGCAATGATAAATCTGTGAAACACCTCATAACATGGATGAGTCTGGAAAACATTATGGTGAATGAAATTAGTCAGTCACAAAATGACAAACCTAGTCTGAGACCACTATTATAAAAAGTCAAGAAAAAGTTTGCACACAGAAATAAACAATCTTTGATGTTTAGCAGGGATGTAAGGGGAAGTAAAGGTAAATCACTAATTAGAGTAGGCACCTATTAACATGGGTAAAGGGAAAAACAATAGTACGCTAAGAAGAAGATCAGTACAAAATGACCAAGGCAAAGGAAAACACTAGGAGGAACACAGGAGTCAATGGCAATGTAGGTAAATATTATTATATATGCAGTGCGAAAAAGAAGCCCTTGTAGCATAGTAGGTTACACGTTGGGATGTTGATCAATCACCAGGTCTGCAATTCAGAACAACCAGCCATGCGATGGGAGAAAGGTGAGTCATAAAGATTTACAGCCTCAGAACTTATTTAAAGGCATACAGCAGCAGCAGCATGCAAAGCTACAATAACAGCAACTAGTTTGTGATTTACAAGAACAAGTGGAACAGGTGTGGGAAGGTGAATGGGACTACTTCTATGAATCTTTATAAGCTTAGAAGAGGATATTTTGACATATGAATTTATCTGTGCTGTAAATATATCTATATATATCATAAAGCACACATGGGGCCAAGTTATGACAATTACTTTGCTAAAATGAAAGACCTTGAAGAATGAGTCACTGGGCCTGGGAGCCCAAGACCGTAGTCTCAGGGGACATCAAGGTCCATTGGCATAACATAGACCACAAAGAGAGTGTTCTACATCCTAATTCAGTAAGTAGCAACTGGAGTCTTAAAAGCTTGTGAGTTTTAGCACTTGTTAACGACAGATCTGTCTGTCTATCTCTTTAAGTTTGTGGACACTCATCTAAAGTACAACTATTGGTCTGTCCCCATCTGGACAAAAGAAAAGTGAAGAAAATTGAAGACTCATGTAAACAATTAGTCCAGATGACTAATGGACTAAACAAACAGTCTCCAAGACCCTGAGATGGTGCCCACTACCACTACTGAAAGGGGCAGATTGTGGAACAGACCATAAATTGCTTATATGCAAATTCAGACTGAAGTGAAGAAAATGAAAACAAATACATGAGAGCCAAAATATGACCTTGAATATATCCCGCCTGAATTTAGAGATCATCTGAAGAACAGATTTGATACATAAAAGACTAAAGACCAAAGACCAGAAGCGTTGTGGGATGATATCAAGAATATCACACAAGAAGAAAAATAAAGGTCATTAAGAAGATAAGAAAGAAGAAAAAGATAAAAATGAAAGTTAAAAGAGACATTGAAACTTGCACTCCATTGCAGATTTGCTAAAGGAAATGGAAGAAATGAGGTACAAGAGCTGAACAGAAAATTTCAAAGATAAGCTCAAGAAGACCTAGTCAAATATTACAACAAAATATGCCACAAACTGGAGTCAGAAAACCCAAAGGGTAGAACACACTCAGCAGTTCTCAACCTGGGGCTACTGAAGAAAAAATCCAAGCCTAAACTTTCATTATTGAAGGATTCTCTGAGCAAATTATTAACAGATGCAGAAAGCATCAGAAGATGGAAGGAATACACAGAGTCACTGTAATAAAAGGAAATGGTTGATGTTCAACCATTTCAAGAGGTAGCATATGATCAAAAGCCAATGACACTGAAGGAAGAAGTCCAAGATGTATTGAAGGAATTGGCAAAGAACAAGGCACCCAGGAATTGATGGAATAAAAACTGAAATCTTTCAAGAAAGTGAGGCAGCACTGGAGGCACTCACTCATCTCTGCCAAGAAATTTGGAAGACAACAATCTGGCCAATTGATTAGAAGAGATCCATATTTGTGCCCATTCCAAAGAGAGGTGACTCAACGGAATGCAGAAATCATCAGACAATAATATCTTTGATATCCCATGAGAGTAAAATTTTACTCAAGATAATACAGAAATGGCTGCAAGCATACATTGACAGAGAATTTCCAGGGGTTCAACCTGGCTTCAGAAGAACACATGGAATGAGGGATATCATTGCTGATGTCCGATGGATCTTGGCTGAAAGCAGAGAATACCAGAAAAGTGTTTACCTGTGCTTTATTGACTACACAAAGGCTTTTGATTATGTGGATCATGACAAATTATGGACAACATTGTGAAGTGTGAGTATTCCTGAACACTTAATTGTGCTCATGAGGAATCTCTACATGGACCAAGAGGCAGTTGTTTGAATAGAACATGGGAACACAGAATGGTTTAAAATTAAGAAAGGTATGCGACATGGTTGTATTCTTTCACCATATTTATTCAATCTGTATGCTGAGCAAATAATCCAAGAAGCTGGTTGTATGAAGAAAAATGTGGCATCAGGATTGGAGGAAGAATATGCAGATGATACAACAGAGATATGCAGATGATACATCTGGTATATCCCGATGATACAATTTTCTTTGGTGAAAGTGAAAAGGATTTATAATGCTTACTGATGAAGATCAAAGACCACAGCCTTTGGTATGGATTGCATCTCAGTGTAAAGAAAAGAAAAATCTTCACCACTGGACGAATAAACCACATTCTTATCAGTGGAGAAAAGATTGAAGCTGTCAAGGTCTTCATTCTTCTTGGATCAACTATCAACACTCACAGATGCAGCAGTCAAGAAATCAAATGACATACTGCATTAGGCAAATCTGCTGCACAAGACCTTTTTAAAGTGTTGAAGAGCAAAGATGTCAGTTTGAAGACTAAGGTGTGCCAGACGCAAGATTACTTTCAATAACCTCATATGCATGCTAAAGCTGGACAATGAATAAGGAGGACCATAGAGGAACTGGTGCTTTTGAGTTATTGAAAGTACAATGGGCTGCCAAAAGAACCAACAGATCTGTGTTGGAAGAAGTATAGCCAGAGTGCTCCTTGGAGGCCAGGATGGACAAAGTTCATCTCTCATGATTTGGACATATTGTCAGGAGGGACCAGTCACTGGAGAAGGATATCATGTTTGGTAAGGTGGAGAGTCAGAGAAAAAGAGGAAGACCCCCAGCAAGATTGATTGGCAAAGTGGCAGCATTAATGGGCTCAAGCATGGCAACAACTGTGAGATTGGCCCAGGACAGGGCAGTGTTTCGTTCTGTTGTACATAGGGTTGCTATGAGTTGATACCAACTCGATGGCACCCAACAACAACACCACTATTGACTGCTCTGAGTAGGATTATATTAAATAATCCTGAGTAAAATCAAAAAAAAATATGGGACAGACTCAAAATCCTAAAGTAGACCAGGCTTATAGCTCTGACAGTAACCAGTGGAAACCCTAAGACTATGGCTTTCAGATATCCTTGTCTCCCATAAACTTTTAAAGTCTCACACACCCTATACAGGGTTGGCACTTAACAAAAACAACACCTAGTCTTTCTAAAATTGAGCATTATTAATACCAAGTATTGGTGAAAAAGTGGAACAACTGGAACATTCTTACATTTCAGAGGGAATAGAAATTTACAGTCACTTTGAAAATTTTTTTGCAGTTCCTTACAAATAAACTGCTGCTCGGAATCTACTCAAGAAAAATGACAGCCTATGTCTACATAGAGTATGGACATGTACTGTCCCTCTATAGATGCTGAGACACATGGTAAATTTAGAGACATTTGCTAATTTTTCTAATTATTATTCTCTTTGATAAACCAGTTTCATAGGCAACATCTTCATAGAGTTGTTTGGAATACTATCCATAAGTAGGGGACTACCTGTACTGTTATTTTAGTTATATTCACTGAGACTCAGCTAGGTTCTCCATAAATGGGAGCATTTCTTGCCTCTTAGTCTATCTATCATGACCTCCTATAATGACATAATATCATAAAAATGCTGGCTGCTATACACTTGTAACCATGTTGAGCTTGCTCTCTGTTGAGTCAACAAAATCTTAAATAATGTTCATTTAATAATAGAAGTCAGGTTTGCTTATGTAATAATAGATTCCTAGAGGCTTACAAACAATATAGTTTCTAACACTGGACAAGGCATACAGGGCAAGTATGGTCTCTCTCCATCCAGAAAAGAAAAAAGTGAAAAAAAAATCAGATGCAGAGAATCAATTAGTTTACACATTGAGTGGACCCCATGAATCTCAGCCTCCATTATAGTATATAGAACAGTAGTTAGAACAGAACAAGCGGATACTACATAGTTTAAAATTAAGAAAGGTTTAAGTCAGGGATGTATCTTTTCATTATATTTATTCAGTATATATGCAGAGCAAACAACCTGAGAAACTGAGATACATGAAAATGCCACTTCAGGATTGGAGAAGGCTCATTAATAATCTTTGATATGCGTGTAGCACAAACTATGTACAGAAATAGAAGATTTGAAGAACTTATTGATGAATTTCAAATATAAAGAATTTAGTATGGATTATACCTCATCGGGGGGGGGTCTTCCTCTTTTTCACTGAACCTCCACTTTATTAACCATGAAGTCCTTCTCCAGGGATTTGTTCTTCTTGATATCTTGTCTAATGTATAAGAGATGAAGACTCACCATTTTGGCTTATAAAGAACATACTGGCTGTATTTATTCCAACACAGATTTGATGGTTCTTCTGGCAGTCCATAGCAACTTTTAATATTCTTCTCCAACACTGTAATTCAAATACAATGAATCTTCTATGGTCTTCCATATTTATTGACCAACATTCACATAAATATGAGGCTATTGAAAATACCCTGGCTTATTCTATTGACTATAATATCACTATGGCAGTCATAATTTAGTCTTCATACTAACAGCTTTGCTCTTTAACACTTTAAAGAGGTCTTTTGAAACAGATTTGCTTAATGCAGTATATTGTTTGATTTCTTGACTGCTGCTTCCATGAATGTTGATTGTGGATCCAAACAAAATGAAGAGTTTGACAACTTCAATCATTTCTGTATTTATTATGAGGATAAATATTGGTCCATTTGTGAGGATTATTATTTTCTTTGCATTGAAGTGCAATCCACATTGAAGACTATTGTCATTTATCTTCATCAATAAGTGTTTTAAGTACTCATCTTTTATCAGCAAGCAAAGCTGTTTATCTGCATATCACAGGTTGTTAAGGAGTCTTCATCTAATCTTGATGTCACCTTCTTCTTCATATTTTCCAGCTTCTCAGATTGTTTGTTCATCATACAGATTGAATAATTTGGTGAAAGGAGATACACTTTGTGCACACTTTCCTGACTTAAACCATTCAGTATCACCTTGTTCTTTTCTAAAAATTGCCTGTTGGTCAGAATTGATCTTGAAATGTTCCTTTTGACAATGAATGTGATGCAACTCTCTTCAATTTGACACTCCTGCAACAGTAGCCATATGATTGTCTGATTCAAAATGGCCAATACCAATCAATTTTGGTTTATTAATGCCTAGCATTTCATTTTGTATAACTTCCAATTTATCTATGTTTATACTTCATGAATTTCATGTTCAGAGTATTAAAGTATTTTCACAGCTGTTTTGAGTTGCTTCCCATCAACAAATAAAGGTCCCAAAAGCTTTACTCCATTCACATCATTATGGTCAATTCGACTTTGAGAAGTAAGATATTCCACAGTTGTCTTTTGTGTGCTTTCCAACCTGAGAGGCTCATCTTCTGATATTCATAATGTTTTCATCTTCTGGTACTATGATAGTCATAACGTTTTCATCTTCTGGTACTATGATAGTCATAATGTTTTCATCTTCTGGTACTATATTTGACAGTGTTCTGCTGCCATTCATAAGGTTTTCAGTGGCTACACATTGTGGTGTAGTCCACCTCTCCTTCTTCCTAGTCTGTCTTAGTCTCAATGTTCCTCTGATATCTGTTCACCATGGCTGACCCTCTTAATATTTAATATACCAGTTGTATAGCTTCCAGCATCCAGCAACAATCAAGCCACCACAGTATGACAAACTGAGAGATGAGTGGTGAGCAATACATTTAGTGCTTCCTATATACCCAGCACTGGGCATTATATCATGATTTTCACAATAACACTTGTAGCTATGTTCTATTTTTCCCCTGGGAAGTCCCTCAGTGATACAAATCGTTGTGTGCCCAACTACTGACCCAAAGGTTGGCAGTTTGAATATACACAGAAGCACCTTGGAAGTAAGGCCTTGCTTGTAATCTACTTCCAAAAGATCATAGTCATTGAAAACCATATGACGTACAGTTCTGCTCTGCAAGAGATGAACCACCATGACTCAACATTCACCCATTGGGAATTTATTGGGTTGCTTTTCTCTGTGTTTGCATATGAGGAAACTGAGACTCAAAGTAGTTTAGTGATTTATCTAATATTTAGCTGTTTCCATAGTGAACAAGACAGAGCTCAGAAATTTTAAAGATTGTTTTAGATATCGATGTTACTGTGGAACAGAATGGTACACATGACCCCACCATGAGGAATGAGTAGAATGAGATGAGGTTCCTGTTGTTCCTGGCCCAGGAAGCTACTAGAGTGATCACACCATACAGCTAAGTTGCCAAGAATACCATCCCAGGGACTGAGGTCCTTACCTTGTCCTCTCTCTCCTCTCCCTCATCTACACAAAGAGTTCAGGAATGCAATTGGCTTCATTAATTGTGTCTCTCAGGGGATGTGTTACAGCCTTTAGTGTTGTCACTATAGGTTGGGAGTGACAAAGCAGTAGACTTTTGAATACAGAGGGGCAGACCCTGTGTCTCAGAGGAGCATGTGGGTTGCAGGTGGCACTAATTTCGCATGAAAGCAAGGTGTTTGCCAAAGAAGGACAGATGGTTCTAGTCACCAAGTTATTTATTTCTATAATTAGCTACACACTGTGATCTTGAGTTGTGAAGAATCACCACTTTCTGTGGAATTCATCCCCTCATTAGGGAAGAACTGGAGGTAGGGATCCAAGAAGAGGGTATTTATTGATGGTAAATCCTCAAAAATGTGGGCTTATAGCTTTGCTAGGTTGAAATGTATGACCCAGAAAAATCACTTGAAACGTCTCAGCCAAAGAAATGGTCCAAATTTAGCAGGATTATGATGTTTCTCATATAATTTCTCCTTCTGGGTTTCATGTTCTTCATCTATCAAACAGAAATATTATGGGACCTGAGTGTGTTCCTTGGTGTGAAAAACTACTGTTGGCTCTGCATGATTGGACTCATGAAATATAATAATATTTCTTTAAAATGATCCCTGCATCCTCTATATTAAACAAACAGACATGAGCCTGAATCTAGGTACCCCATTTATTAGCTAATTAGCCTTCAAAAGATTATTTGAAGTCTTGACTCCTCACTTTCTTTGTCTGTGAAATGGGAACGCTGTGGACATCTAACTGTGGCCTTCTGAGAATTGATTAAATATACATATGTAATATTCTTATATCAGTGGATGACTCAAAGTAGTCACTCAATAAATGGACACTTATTTTTTAAATTCAATTTAATATAGAAGACAGAGATCTAAAAATGAGATATTTATACAATGTCACATAGAATAACTCTAGTTATTGACCCAGGGGCAATTCATCTAAGACTGTTGAGGATGTGGAAGGAATAATACTACTGGCTACACTATAGTATAAGCACTGGACTGCAAATCACAAAGTTGGCAATTCAAACCCAAGAGCTACTCTGTAGAGGAAAGATAGCCCTGCTTCTCCTGTAAATATCTGAAGCCTCAGAAACCCTATGAAAGATTACTATGTGTCAGAATCAAGTAGATGGCAGTGGGTTTCTTTAAGTTTTATACTTATTTTCTGCAGTGAATGCCTGGTATGGCACTGTGGGTTAATGCGCTGGATTGCAAGGTCAGTTTGAACCACAAGGTTGGCGGCTCAAGCTCACCAGCCACTCTTTGGAAATCCTACACATTCTAGCTATGATTCAGACCTGACTCAATGTCACTTAACAACAATAACAATTTCTGCAATAGACTTTTGTAAGAGCACAGATTTTTTAATTACTAATCTTGCTTTTTGATTCAAATGATCATGTTTTCTGCATTCTCTGGGACTTCCTTCTTTCTTTAAAAGTGAGATTAGAGCTCAGAATATATTTGTGCCTTTATTACTGATAAAATCCTCAAAATTTGCATCTCACACCAAATAAGTGTTTCTGGAGATAAACTGAATATAAAAGAATCATCCTTGATATGACATGACTAGTGCCCTTAAAAAAGAGAAGAGACAGACAAGAAACAGTCACCCTACAAAGAAGTATCTATAAATGAAGTATCTATAAATGACGGTGGCCGTCATCAGAAGCTAGGAAAGATATTTGAACACACGCCCTTTCAGAGCTACTTCAGAAAGAATAAACATGAACAACAGCCTGATTCTGGACCCTTTGCTTCCAGAACTGTGTTGTTGTTAAGTGCTGTTGAGTTGGTTCTGACTCATAGCAACCCAGCACAGGGTTTCCAAGGAACTTTAGGACACTACATTTCTATACTTAGAAGCCAAAAAGAGAAGAACACACAAAAAAGAATCATCTTTGTAATGTAACTCAAGAAAGGTAAAGTAGACACACAAGACAGCAAGAGTCTTTCTGCCCAGTTATTTGTTTATCCTGACTGATATTTTCAAGGCAGTACTATTCTAGACTTGGTCTCTCATACTTTGGACATATTGTCAGGAGGGACCAGTCGCTGGAGAAGGATATCATGTTTGGTAAGGTGGAGGGACAGAGCAAAAGAGGAAGACCCCCAATGAGATGAATTGGCAGCATCGTTGGAGTCAAGCATGGCAACAGTAGTGAGGATGGCCCAGGATCAGGTAGTGTTTCATTCTGCTGTATATAAGGTCACTATGAGTCAGTGCTGACTCAATGGCGCCTAACAACAACAACAACAACTCTTCTAAAGAGCTTCAGGTTCTCTGTGTATTTGTGGCAAATCTCCCACCAACTCTGTGTGAAGAAAGAGGAAAAAATAGTCCTAGTAATAGCACCTAACACAAATATGGTATTCCATTAACAACATAAAAAAACAACAACACTTTTTTAGTCAAATTGATTTGACTCAAAAGGCCCTGTAAGACCCTATAAGAGTAGACCTGTCCCATGGAGTTGCAAAAGCAGACTGTCACATCTTGTTCCCAACAAGTAATTGATGGGCTTAAACTGCTGAACTTTCAGTTAACAACCAAGTGCCATTAGGGCTCTTTTATATTCCACTATGACATGTGAACTATAGTGTTGATGAAGAATATTGAAAGCACCATGGAATGCCAGAATGACAAACAAATCTCTTTTGGAAGAAGTAACACCAGAATGCTCCTTAAAAGAGAGACTGTTGAGACTTCATCTCTTGTTCTCTGGACATGCTGTCAGGAGGAGTGTCCTTGAGAAGGACACTGCTTGGTCAAGTGAAACATCAGTGAAAAAGAAGAAGTTCCTCAATGAGATGGTTGACACAGTGGCAACAACACTTGGCTCCAACATAACAACACTTCTGAGACTGGTACAGGAACGGGTGATGTTTCATTCTATCATAGTGTTGCTATGATTTGGAACCAATCTGATGGCACCTAACAACAACAGCGATGACAGATTTTCCTATAAATTGCTACAACTCAAGAAGATGAGTATAAATAGAGTATTATGACAACAGAGATCATCTCACACCTTGAACTCTTCATGCTCAAGGTCCAACTGCTCTTCTTCCTAAACAATCCAGTGACCTGTATGTCAATTCCTGCCACTCTCATCCATCTGGTTGGGCAGCCAAAACTTTTGGAGGTTTCCTTGGTACCTCTATTTCCATCCAGGATCAGTCTAGGGGACAGTTGAAATAACAGGTTAGAGCTAAAAATTCAAAACAAACTAGTTGCCATTAAATAGATTCTGACATCTGGTGATCTGTTTCAAAGCATAACTGCACTTCACATCCACTGTTTCCGACAGTAGTGATCTTTTCTTCTGAGGTATCTCTGATTGGATTCAAACTGTCAACAGTTCAGTTAGTAGCCAAGCATTTAACCTCCTGTTCCACCAATGTCTCCTTACATTAGAAATGTATAAATAAAAAAATAAATAAATAATATAAAATAATTATATAAATAATATAAAGTACCAGAAAGAAGTAATTAAATAAAACCATATTGCAAAACTTTATACAATGTAACAATAGTTGATATTAAGGTATTTGAGATGGAAAAGGATAAAAGTGGACAGAATCAGGAACTATTTCAAAGATGTAAATATTACATAAAATCCAAAAGTTAGAATACAAGAGAAATGGGAATCAAACTTAGATATTCAGTTTTGTTTGTTTGTTTGTTTTTAAAGTAAACTAGGCTAACAATTATCTCAATCTTGTTAGATTATTATATAATTGTGAGGATTCAAATAAATAACCATGTAAAGTGTTGTGACTTTGCTCTGCACATAATCAAGTGTATACATTTTTCTTTTGTCTTATAGTAAGTTAAATATTAAAAGGTTGAAAACACAAATCATCAAAGGGGTGTATTAGGAAAGTGGGGTTGCTACCATCTTTCTTCACCTGATTCATGCTGTGTTTCATTTCAGTGAAGTCAGAAACTGGAGAGTCTCAGTCTTCAGACAGGCCTCCACTAACACAGAGGATGGGAGGTTGTAAAAAGACTTCAGTCCTGCCAAGTCCTCTAGGTGTGTGTGTATGTGTGTTTCTAATTATTTTTGCAAGAAAGCAGACAGAGCTGCTGCCTTGATTTGTCCTTGGAAAGAGTCTTCATTCCTTGATTGAAAAAAAAAAAAAAAATGTTTTTACAGCCTAAATGTGCAGGTCAAAGTAATCTTTTGACAGGTAAAATACTTAGCTGTAACTCTCCATGAATCTTCTTTTTGGTGTGTGCATCTCCTCTCACTTGCCCTGTTAATATCTGTCTCCTCAACTTCCAAAGGCCTCAAAATCCGTTTGTCACTCTCTCTCTCAGACCTGCCAACACCTCTGTTGCCTTTTCGCTCTGTGTTTTCTTTGATTCTTAACCTGCTACTGTGTGGATGCTGGCTCTGAAGTTTCTCTCAGGGTCTTGACCTCTTAAGTCTTTGTGTCTTATACTAGATGTGAGAACCTTCAAGGGAATTAGGAAGTTGCAGCAATGAAGTCATTGGACAAGAACAGACCATCTTACTGGGTCTTGTGTCATTTTATTTATTTAAATAATTTATTTCATTTTATTTACTTTTATTGTTGCTTAAAATATTTACATCACAACAAACACTGATCAACAATTTATCCATGAACAATCCATTGACATTGATTACATGCTATATACATCGTGCCCCATTCTCTCCCTCCCTTTCTGAGGTGTTCTTTTTCCATTACATGCATGGTACTTTCATTGAGTACTAGTTAATGCAGTCTTGGTGTGGCACAGCAGGATAATGTGCTAGACCAAAAGGTCAGTTTGAGCCACAAGGTCAGCAGTTCAAACCTACCAGCTGCTTCTCGGAAACTCTATACTGGGTCACTATGAGTTGGAACCAACCGGACAGCACTTAACAATAACAACAGTTAATGTAAAAACAATGTACCTTTTTTTGATGGAATAAATTAAGATAAACACCAGATTTATCATTTGCCAATTTTCTTTAACTTTGGGATGATTTCTTAGCCATCTAATCAAAATATTCCATTCTGAAAAATATATTCTAGGATTAAATAAATGTGTGAAGCAGTTAGAACACTACATGGTGAAGAGATTTGCTTAATAAGTGTTAAATTTATTTTTTAATTTAAAAATAATGTAACTATCACTGAGTTAAGGAGCTCTGGCAGCGTAATGGTTACAAGTTGGGCTGTAATCTCAAAGTCAGCAGTTTGAAACTACCAGTCATTCCAAGGGAGAAAGATGAGGCTTTCTGCTCCCCTAAAGATTTACAGACTCGGAAACCCTATGCAGGGTTGCTATGAGTTGGAACTGATTCCACGGCACACCACCATCACCACCATCACTTAGTTACAGGTTCATAAACTGAATTTCTGGTAATATTAATTATTTGCCCAAAATCAGAGCTGGTAAGTAACAGAACTGGTTTTTCAGCATTTTCGGAACCCTGTCTGGCCTAACTCTCATATGCATAATCCAGACCAGTAAACTATACATGTAGCAAATGCTTTGGTGGGTGGTACATTTTGGGTTATGCCAAATAGCCCCAACATCATAAGTTTAACTCTTTGCTTTTAAGTGTATGCAGTCAAGGCATAATTTTTTCTCTAATGCCTTGTTTCCTATTTTCCTGAACAGAAGTCTATGGTTAGTTAAACTAAAAACCAATCAAACAAAGGGATACATCTCTGTTAATTGGGTACATTCTAACCATGACTTTTGCAAAAGCCTGCTGGATACCAACCTCCCCTCCCTCTGAGTTATTGTCTTTTGTAAGGAAAAGAAAGAAAAGAGAGGAAATGAGAGATTCTTGGCTTCAAGAGCAGGCAGGTTTATTGAGAGTAAGCCTGGGAGGGGGTACTCTTACATCTCCAAAGAAGACCAAGAGCCAGTCTGTTCCCTTCCAGACTGGGGTATTTAAAGGCCTTGTGGTCTGGGTGCAGTTCAGGCGAGTTTACAATGAACAGTGGTATGGAGATTTTGAGCGGGGATATGGAGATTTGGGCTGGGGTATGGAGATTTGGGAGGGGGTAATTGCAATGCCATTGAGTTGATCAGGCACAAGGTCTTTCATCTTTCCTTTTGTCCCTCTTTCTGCTCAGCACTGTCACTTTTGCTCACCCCTTTATACTGCTACTGCAACTTCCTTTCATGTTTTCTCTACCAGTAGACTGCAGACCTTGTTTCATCTTCTTCTGGAAACTTCTTTCTTATTTGTTCTATCTGAAATTGTCTTCCACCTCTCCTAGTACAATCATTCCTATAGCTCTTTGTTGTTGTTCAGTGCCACTGAGTCAGTTCCAACTCACAGCAACTCTGTATAGGGTTTCCAAGGAGCAACTGGTGAGCCTGAACTGCTCACCCTGCAGTTCAAACTGACCTTGCAGTCCAGTGCATTAACCGACAGAGCCACACCAGGGCTCCAGTTATCTCTTTAGTTGTCTCTGATCTATCACCGTGCTTTGTTTCACCATGGAAGATGCTTCCTCTAGGAAGCCACCCTGGTATCTCTGAACATCCCTACTATATAGCCAACACAGACACAGTAGGCAAGAGTTTGATATCTTCCCTCAATATCTTCTTATATGTCACCAACAATTCTCCTATTATACCATACCAGGTTACCAGTCTTCATCTCCAGATAGATAGCCTGCTTCCAGAGCCTAATGATTGCATCTTGTTCAAGTTAAACACCAGGCTATTAGACAATCTCCTAACATAGTGTATTCTCAGTTAATATTTTTCAATAAATAATTTAATTTTAATTACTGTGTTAGCGAAAGTCCTCTGAGAAACAGATACTAAGACAAGATTAAATGTACAAGTGCTTTATGGGAGAATTATCTTTGAAACAAATGGAGTGGGAGTCGAGATATGCTCAGAGACCTGTCAGGCTACAGTGCAAATCTGACCCTGAGTGGAGGAGAGGGAAAAGAAAGTTTGATGAAAGCATTTTAGATTGGTACATAACATTCAGCAAAGGAGCCTCATGTCTTCCTGGAAGGGGTGTCCTTTAGAATCCTTTCTATGTTCAGTCATGACTAGTAGCAGCAAAAGGAAGTGTGAGCTGCGTGAAAAAGCACTAATGGGTTTCTGAGCAACAATTGGTCCTCAGCCAATTACTCTCCATGAAGGTAGAAACCTGTTAGAAGCAGTATCATAGTACCACAAATATAGCACTGAAATTACGATCCACTCTCTCCCTGCTCATCCCTAGTATTCCATTTATTCAACCAATATTTACAGCATGGCTCTGTTATGCTAAGAATAATGTCAAAGAAAAACAATGAAAATGAAGGAAAAAATATTTGCTTTTAAAATGTTTATATTCTAGGAGGGAAACATATCCAGACCACCCCGTGTGCTTCTAGAGGTAGCACAGAGGTCCGTGGGCATATACAAAACGGGACTAACTATACCAATTAGGGGTATGTGGAGAGAACCAGGAGAGAATTCAGAACTTCCAAAAAGCCCTTCAAGGTGAAGTTGGAGTTCTGCAAGAGGAACAGGAAGGAAGAACTAGGAAGAGCTACAAACAGTCTTGGCTTCCTGGAGCTTTTACTATAATGTGACAATCATGTGCAATGAAATAGGGTCAGATTACAAAGGACCTACAAGGAGTGAAATGCAGAATTCAGGAAGGGGACACAGACTGGGTTCATATCTGGCCTGAGACTTCAAGGAGTTTACACTCTAAAGAGGGAGGCAGGGAGTCAGCCATGCTTGCTATCTACAGGTTGTTGTTGTTGTTGTTAAGTGCCATCGAGTCGGGTCCGACCCATAGCGACCCTGTACAGGGTTTCCGAGGGTGTAAATCTTTACGGGAGTAGAAAGCCTCATCTTTCTCCCGCGGAGCGACTGGTAGTTTCGAACCGCTGACCTTAAGGTTCGCAGCCCGATTCGTAACCACTGCGCTACCAGAGCTGAACTGCTGGCTTTGAGCTTGTCAGTACAACTTGTAACCCACTATGCTACAAGGGAATTTGCATTTCCACCACAGATACACTGAGTCAAAATCAGCATTTTGAACAAGACCCGTAAGAACCACCTAGTGATCTAGAAGCATCACCTGGAAAGCTTGTCAAAAAGTAGACTGTGATACAGTATATCTAGAGAGGAAATGCAAATTCTTAGCCAGGGGTCAAATCAAAATGAGCCAGTTTAAAACCTTGGGGGTGGGTGGGTGGTAGTGGAAGTGATGGTAATTGCGGTTGTGGTGGCAGCTGAGTCAGTTCTGACTGGAAACCATATATAGGGTGTCAGAGACTGTAAATATTTATGGGAGCAGAAAGCCTCATCTTTTTCCTACGAAGTGGCTGGTAGATTTAAACTGCTGACCCTGCAGTTAAGTAGCCCAACTCATAGCCCATGGTGCTACCAGGGTTCCTTTCACTCTCTACATGTTGCTGTTGACATTGTTAAGTGTTGTGGACTCATAAATACCCTTATAGTGTCTCCAAGGAGCAGCTAGTGGGTTTGAACTACCAATATTACAGTTAGAAATCCAGTGTTTATCCTACACTGCCACAACAGGATTCCATGTTAGCACCTTGAAAATCTCTTCTGCCTTGTTCACAACTCTAAGCCTCTAAACGTGCCTCAAAAAGCAAATGACTGTAAGCAAGCATCAACATATATTTATTGAATGAAGGAAGGAGAACTGTCCTTGTTTCACAGATCCTCTGCTCTTCATGCTGTGTCTAGGGGCTGCAGGGAAAAGAAAAACAATCACCAAACAGCACACTTGCTCTTCAGAAAAAGCACGCATTGAAAAATGAAGTGTTCCCTGTCATTAGCTTTCAGTCAAGCATCACATCAGGAAACCTTTGCATCAGATGCTGTGATTGGACCTTGAGGGGAAACGCCTGCGATGCAGGACCCAGCCCTCCTATGAGCTGGAACAGATGGTTCCTTCACACACATCTAAATAAAGCTGTAATGGTGTTGGCCTGCAAGCACAGAACAGGTGAACCTTACTTTACAAAGGAGAATGTGTTTCTGGGATGTTATGTGAAGCTCAGTTTCTAAGATGCCACTGGGTTTCATTTTAAACACAGCATATCTTGCAGTTGGCCATCTCATCAGCAGATTGCCATTATTTTTAGTCTAGTCTAGTTGAGTACCAGCATGCCTCCAGAATATCCCCAGTCACTCACTCCAAGGTATCTTGTACACTCCATAACGGTTATCTTCTTGGAGTATCACTGTGACAATGATCTCTCTTCTTGAATATTTGGGTAATGAGTCCCCTTTGATTATCTAATCAAGATAGACAATCATACACAGCATATCTGTAATTAGGCTGTGCTCTGATTCGTGAGTTTGATTGTGTAATAGCAGTTAATGCACAAGAAATATCTTGGAAAGTTACGTATGTGGATTGTTTGGAAAGAAAGTCTAACAAAGAAGCAACAAGAATAATGCAATGGGTATTGTAAAATAGACATTTGAGTGGGAAAGAAAGGAATGTCAGAAGACATGATTATAGGAAGCTTATAAGCCCGTCTTCAGCCTATAACTGATTGGAATACCTAAAAGGGGTTCTAGAACTTGCCCAGTGAAATAGGATCCTTGGGAAGCCTTTGCAATGAATAGGACGTTAGGTGTAATTCTGAGCCCTATCCAGAACCTTTTGATATGGGACATTCCCACTAGAATGGACAAACAGACCAGCCTGAAATAGCTAGAGCAATACAAGATACATCTTCAAAGAAAAATCAGCAGAAAAAAAAAAAAAATGGCAGTATGATTGACTATTACAAGAACAAGCAAGTTGTTCGCTGGGTAAGCAATCAAATCCGCTCAGGACAAACACTCCTCCAAGACTGAAACTCAAGGGAACATATGAGCAGGCAGATAAGCTTTCTGGCGACCATGTTGGTCTACTGGTGAGTGGAAGAGGGGAAAAGGCAGCAATGAAGAAATGGGCTGAGTTCAACCACGTTCCATAGACTCTCATTGACTTGGAGATAAAGAGAAGAGGAAAGGCTGGTTTGTCCAACTCCTGAGCACATGGACATGGACATAGCCACAGAGGGCTAGAGTTGAGAGTGAAGCTGATATGAAGTGAGGGGAGATACACGAGAACACCGAAACTTGCAGATAGTACCCCTTTGACCTAGCCTTGATGGCTTGATCATCAGAACGTGACTAGAGGAAGATAAAAACAAAGCAATTTTGAAAAAAGGAATGAGTGTAAATTGCTATTATTTGATGAACTTGACCTATAATTATGGATGTAGTCACTCAAAATACCAACTGAGAGGGAAGGAGTCTTCACATCAAGAATCATTTCTATCCCCTTTTTATATAAGGTAGATAGGGACAGGAAACTTAGACATTGGCTACCTAAAATGGAGCTCTGTTAGTGTAGTGGTTACCAATTGGGCTGGGAACCTTAACGCCAGCAGTTCAAAATTACCAGTCGCTTCGTCGGAGAAAGATGAGGTGTTCTGCTCCCATAAAGACTTACAGCCTTGGAAACCCTATACAGGGTCGCTATGGGTCAGAACCGACTCGACTGCACTTAACAACAACAACAACCTAAAATGAGGGGGTGATAAAGGCACAAAGAGACTGGCTTACAAGTTTTCAAGAAGGAGTTTCGTTTAAGAGTATGTGGAGGAAGATAGAATCCCCCCTGAATAGTTCTCATCTTGTCTAGATGGGTCTAGTGAAAAGAGATGGGGATAAGGTTCATATGAGTCAATAGTGAGAAATTGTTATCCTGACTAACTGTGACAGTCACAACTGTAAAGGTAGAAGTTTTATAACAAAAACAGGGGAGTAGTTAATCTTACAGTACAGAAACAGAGGACCGTAGGACCACCAAGAGAGAAGAGCACAAGCAGAGTAGGGGACCCTATCCAGAGAAGCAGTGACACGGGAGATGGAGGCAGAGATGAGGACATGGAAAGAGGGAACAGCTGAGGACTCTGGACTCATGGAAAGAGAGGGACTGGGTGCTGGTGACCAGGAGACAGGCTTGTAGAATATGCCCTTTGGTTGTTTAAATTATTATATATTCCTGAGTGTTTCTGGGTATGTCCTCACCCCGCCTCCCCCAAACAAAACAAAACAGGGAATGGCAGCAAATATTGTTGAATGATGATGAATGGAGGAGATTGTAATCATTACAATGAAAATGGTATAAAATAGTGAGTATTTAAAAACTTAAAACAAAACAAACAAAAAATCAAACATGAAAAAAAAAAATGCAATGGAAAGAAAAATCTAAGATGGCAGTATACATGAAAAGAGAGTAAAATGTACCAAAGCAAAGGGGGCATTATTCTCTTTACCATCCATTCAAGTTAGGAGGTCTGGAGGCACCCCAAAGAACCAAAACACGGTTGAGAATGTTGTAATATTCTCCAAGCTCATTTATTTCTCTTTCTTCCTCCCAGGACTTTAGCTTCTGGAGATTTGGGACCATGTATATTCATATATTTACTACCATTGTATTCCCTTTACTGAGCACAGAATGTAGGGCTGAACAAAGGTGTTTTTTTTTCTTAAAAAAAAAAAAAAAAAAAACCACACCAAGTAACTGAATAATGAATGTGAAGCTCAAGTAATGATTCAGCAATGACAAAAAAAAAACAACAAAAAAAAAAACAATAAAATAAAAGATATTGTCATGGAGAGCAGTGGAGAGGAGAGGAACTGGCATGGAGGAGGTGCACCGTACCTTCCCACTGAGAATTCCACAGGTAGGAAGGACTCTGAGGGAAACAGAATTTTAGATTCCATATTGAATATTTGTTGTTTGTCATTGTTAAAGTGTTGTTCAGTCAGTTCCAACTCATAGCGACACTGCACAGGGTTGCCAAGTTTGTTAGTGCCCTTTATGTCTTTTTATGTGTTGTTTCTTTGATGTGGATTAACATTTAAGCAAGGACTTTGTAAGTTCTGTATTTCCAGTATCCCCAGGAGTTACAGAGTGGACTGTGATGCGTGTGCTTGGGACATATGACATTATTCCAGGCAAATCTCATGCTTAGGGGACCAGTGTATGAAAATAGAGCCTCACATGAGAAAGGTAGCTATATTATTAAATAACTGTTGTGTGCTGAACCCTGATTGTTGTTGTTAAGTGCCGCCAGTTGGTTCCGATTCATAGCAACTCTGTATAGGATTTCTGAAGAGCAGCTGGTGGGTTTGAACTTGTTTCGCAGTCCAGCTCTGATTTGAGAAGCAAGAATCATATTCACTATTTTACAAAGGAGAAGTTTACATTTCAGAGAGGTAGAACCAACCTTCCATAGCACACAGTGAATACAGGCTAGACCTGAGATTAGATTAGAATCCAGGTTTCCTATCTCCAGAGAATTATTCATTTTATCAGTGCTATCCTCATAAACTATTATCAGAAGACCCTAGTCTCCTCCTCCTAAAGTACTTAACTAGGGCTCTTACCATGCTCAGATTTTTCTGTTTTCAAAATACCTTCACAGAAACTTGAAAACTGGAATTTAAAAAATCTGACACATATGCTATTCCAATTAATTATAACAGTGTTTCCCATGGAATTCAGATGTAGCCTCAGAATCCTCTGGTATATGAAGCTCCAAAATGTATGGGAATTTTCACACTTGATAAAATTTATTTGTTATTCTTATTTGGTTATTCTTACAGAGTCCTGGTGTGGTGCTGCAGGTTAACACACTGGACTGCATAGTCATTTGAACTGCAAGGTCAGAGGTTCAAGCTCACCAGCTGATCCTCAGAATCCCTATACAGTGTCACTATGGGTCAGAACCCACTCAATGGCACTTAATAACAATAGAGTCCACACTCCTGGTTTGGCACTGTAGGTTAAGCACTTGAGTGCTAACCACAATATGGGTGGTTCAAACCCACCAACTGCTTTTCAGAAACCAGGTACAGGGTTGCTATGAGTCAGAATTGACTGGAATGGACTTACCAGTAATAATAACAGTAGAAGACAGTGAGAGCAATACAAAGGGGGTCAGGATAGAAATGAGGAAAACCTGTATTTCAGATCCACAAGTTGTCACTCTAACTAACTTTGAGAAGGTCACTCCTTTTCTCTGAGCCTTTGTTTTCCATTTCTAAAGGAAACTCTTGATTAAATCAATACTCAATTCTCTTATTTCACCAACATTCTAGAAGTAACAGGGATACTTAAAGCAATTTACTAATTTCTATCACATTCCCATAAGACATAGTTAATCCGATAGAGGTTTTTAATGAGCCCTTTCACTATATGTGTTCAACCTGTTGGAAATATCTTTGCTTTCCAAAAAAAAAAAAAAGTTTCAGGAAGAAAATCAAAAGCTGTTTACAGAGGGAGTATTGTGGGATAGGAGTCCTGGTGTTGTGCTGTGGGTTAATGTGCTGGACTGCAAAGTTGGTTTGAATCTCCAGGACAGCAGTTGAAGCTCAACAGCTGCTTCTTGGAAACCCTATGCAGGGTTGCTATGAGTCAGAACTGACTCTATGGCACTTAACAACAAACATCATGGAATAAGGACATAAAGCTTTTCTCATTTATTTCAGATATAAATTACTAAGAAGAGGAAGGAATTTAGAGGAAGAAATTCCGACTTCTTATCATGCCTCTTCATGCGAACAAGAATTAAGAGGGTTCTGTTGAATTAGTGAACTGAGAGGTTGGCTTCAATGATCTGCTGCTAATCCAGGACTACAGTAAGTTTTTAAACAAAGATAAGGGCAGTTGTCACTTAAGGAGGGCCTTTGTGAGCAGAGATAGAGAAGATCCCCAGAGCAGGACCCATTTGTAAATCTGACCTCAGACTCAGTACTTACTTCTCCTGTATGCCTAAGGAGTCCCTGGGTGATGCAAATAGTTAACAAGCTATTCTGCTAATCAAAAATTGGAAGTTTGAGTCCACTGAGAAACAAACGTGTCTTGAAAGAAAGGCATGGGAATCTATTTAAGACAAATAAGACATTGAGAATCCTATGGAGCACAGGTCTACTCTGATACACAAGGGGCCTCTATGAGTCTGAGTGGACTCAATAGCAACCAATTTAGACTCCTTGAGTGCAACCTCCCCATGGAAGACCTGTCTTTACTTGTATACAACTATGTGCTTCTAAAAGTTCTTGCAAAACTGAAATTGAAAAGATCATGAAAATTTTTCTACTAGCTTTTTGAAGCCCGTAGATACAGGTGACTATTTTAACTTAAATTAATAAACTATTAAATTAAATGTAAAATTCTGTTCCTTAATCATTCTAGCCACATCTCAAGTGCTCTGTAGCCAGTGACCAGTGTCTTTCATATTGGACAGCACTGATATAGAGGAGTCCATCATTGCACAAAGTGCTATTGAGCAGTGCCGTTCTGTTCAAAGGCATGTTTGTAATACTTGCATACATGAAGTTCTCACACTTCTTTTTGTTAACAGGTGAAAACGGTTTCTTCCTCTTGCTATATGTGGCATTGTAGGATAGGCACTTGACAACTAACCATTATGTCAGTGGTTCTAACCACCAGCCACTCTTTGGAAACACTATATACCATCATTATGAGTTAGAATGTCATTGTACCAAGTAAAGAATGATGAACAGCTAAGGTGTTTGCCTAGGGCTAAGGGAATATGGAATGGGTGGTGGAAGAAGATAGTTCTAAACATCAGCTATAGCCACATGATTAGTTGCAGAAATGAGGATTTTAATTGTTATCATTTTTATATGGAGTCCTGGTGTGGCACTGTCAGAATAAACACTGGACAGCAAGGTTGGTTTGAACTGCATGGTCAGTGGTTCAAATTTACCATCCACTCATCAGAAACCCTATACACGGTTGCTATGAATTGGAACCAATTCAACAGCACTTCTCAACAATAACAGTTGTTGTAAATATTTTTCCTTGTATGTGTGCATCAAATATTTTTTTGTTGTTTACTTATAAAACATAAGATGCAATGCAGTGAGTGCATTTTAGTTGCACAGATGGTAGTTGTATCATGTTAGATCCAAGTATGGCTTTATATAGAGATTTTGTATGGTTTAAGGAGATGCATGCAGGTGCCAAATTAACAATGAGTGGACTGTGATTGTTAAGGTTTTGTGTCAACTGAGCTGGGTGAGTATTCCCAGTGGTTTGGCAGTTGTGATGTAGCTATCCTCAGTGATGAGATCTAATATGATACAATCCACTCTATGATGAGGTCTGCTATGAACAGCCAATCAATTGAAGTTAAACATCTTCAGGGGTGTGACTTGCTTCCAATATGTTGAACACTCAGGCAAATCTTACTTCCTCTCTACTGGGTCTGGATCTTGCATCTGACTTGTGCTCCAACCTCCAGTTCTTTGGATTTGAGCCAGTGGTCTACTCTATTATCTACTGATCCTGGGAATCCTCATGAGTCTGCCTTCCTGTCTGCCTGTCTGCTTTCTGACCTGTGGATCTTAGTTCATTAGCTCAGTAGCCATGTGGGCCAGAAGCCTCCATCTTGACATCTGAACTGCAGACTTAGGACTTTTCAACCTCTACTATTGTGTGGGCGATTTCCTAAAATAAAACTCTATAGATCCATATACACACATATATATATACTTCACCAGTTTTGCTTCTCTGACAATCTTTTTGCTTCTCAAACTGGGACCTGGGCATCACTTCTGTCTGGCTGCTTCCTGCTGAATGGGGATGAGAAACTGTAATGTAAATTTTTAGAACAGAAAAATCTAAAGGACAGTTCAAGAAGACAAAGCCAAATATTATGATGAATATGAAAAGACCTCAGGTTAGAGAACCAAAAACGAAGAACATGCTCAGCATTTTTCAAACTAAAAGAATTGAAGGAAAATTTCAAGCCTCTACTTGCAATAATGTAGGATCATTCTATGAGCAAAATATTAAATACTGCTAAAAGCATCAAAAGAAGATGGAATATACACAGAGTCATTGTACCAAAACCATTACTTTATGCTCAACCCTTTCAAGAGGTACCATATGATCAAGAACCTGGGTTATTGAAGGAAGAAGTTCAAACTGCACTGAAAGTGTTGGTGTAAAACAAGGCTCCAGGAATTGATGGAACACAAATTGAAATCTTTCAACAAACTAATGCAGCACTGGAGGTGCTCATTTGCCTATGCAAAGAAATTTGGAAGACAGCTACGTGGCCAACTGATTGGAAGAGGTCCATATTTGTGCCCACTCAAAAGATAGGTAATCTAACAGAATGCAGAAACCATCAAACACTATCCTTAATATCATATACAAATAAAATTTTCTGAAAATAATTAAAAAACAGTCACATAGTACATACACAGGGAACTGCCAGAAATTCAAGCCAGATTTAGAACACAACATAGAATTAGGGATATTGTTGCTAATGTCACATGGATCATGGCTGAAAGCAGAGGATACCAGAAACATGTTTACTTGTTCTTTATTAACTATGCAAAGCATTGGACTGTGTGGATCATTACAAGCAATGGATAGCATTGTGAAGAATAAGTATTCCAAAACACTTAATTGTGCTCATGAAGAATCTGTGCATAGACTAAGAGGCAGTCGTCTGAACAGAACAAGGGGATGCAGAATGGTTTAAAAGCTGGAAAGGTATGCCAGTGTTGCATACTTTCACCATACTTATTGAATGTGTATGCTGAGCAAATATTCCAATAAACTGGACTATATGCAGAAGAACATGGCATCAGGTTTGGAGAAAGACTATGAACAACCTGCAATATACAAATGACACAGCCTTGCTTGCTGGAAATGAAGATCAAAGACTGCAGCTTTTAGTATGGCTTGCACTTCCATGTGAAGGCAAAAAAAAATCTTTATAACTGGATCAGTAAATCACATCATGATGAGTGGAGAAAAGATTAAAACTGTCAAAGACTTCATTTTGCATGGATCCACAATAAACACTCATGGAAACCACAGTCAAGATATCAAACTAATTGTCAATAGATGCCATCGCATTTACATAATAGTGTAAATAAATTTATTATGCAAAGTTTTTAGGGTATCAACAAAGTCCTGCCTCCTACCAAAGTAGTTATAAAAGTTAGATATATTTTCTTTAGTAATCATTGTTCTGGAAAGACGTTTCTTTTCTCTGTTTTTCAGGCTTTATACTGGTGAAATATTGTAACCACCTTGCCTTCAAATTGCCACTCAAATCTCATTTGTATTTTCATTCTGAGCCATTTCATACTCTCCTGACCTTGTTCAGAATGATCTCCCATTTTTCAGTAAAGTTAGATACTAAAGAAGGTAAGTGAAATTGGTTTTGGAGAACCTATTCTGGACACCTTATTTAATCAATAGAGTAAAGCATTCTTTGTTTAATATTTCTTTTTTCCCCTCACTCTCTCTATGTATATTACAGCAGGAGAGAACAAAAATTGCACTGCTCTGATAACACATTAGTATGACCTCACACAGCAATTCAACAGGGCTATGAAGAAATGCCTCTCTGAGACAGATATATTTTGAGTAAGCTGGACAGCTAACCAAGGGCTGATGAGGATGAGAAGCTGGAGGATAGTTTTTCAAATACCTTCCAGTGTTAATGCTGAAAGGAACTAAATGCTTTGGGCACAGAACAGTGCTGCAGAAGAGTGATCGATTAAAATCGTTAAAAGAAAAACCGAAGACTTTTGAAGCCCTATAGAAAATTGAAGTGAGTGAACCAAGAGTCTCTGAAAGTCTAACTAGCTTTTGAGAAGCCAGTTGTGAATTGAGAGTGAGACATTCAACGCAGTAATTTTTTATTTTTTAATCCAAAATTATTTTAGCCCCCAAACCAAAACAGGAAAGGAAACGAACTTTATTATCTAAATGACTCAAAAAACTGTTCTATTAAATAATACTCAAATTGAAATCGTTAATGTTGTTGTTCATCTTAAGTGCTGTCAAGTCCATTCCAACCATATGACCCTGTATAGAGTTTCCAAGAAGCAACTCATGAGTTTGAACTGTCAACATTGTGGCTGGCAGTCCAGTGCTGATCCTACAGTGTCAAACCAGGAATCTTGCAAATTGTCTTATTTTTAAAAGTCACTGAATGAGCTTTAAAAAATAAGTGTTCCATACCAGGATCCCTAGTGATGCTGTGGGTTAGGCATTGGACTGCTACCTTCAAAGCCGATGATTCAAACTCATCAGCTGTTCCATGAGAGAAAAATGAGTCTATCTGCTACTATAAAGGTTTGCAGTCTTGGAAACCCTACCGATGGTCACAATGACTTGCAATTAACTTGATGGCAGTAGTAAGCTTTGGGATGGCCAAATAAACCTGAAATCTTCCAAACAAATTGCACTTACTTTCTCTTGCAATTTTGGCAGAGTTGACCTGGTTAAAGAAGACGGATGCTAGAAATTCCTAGTCCTGCCTGTGGCACAAAAACAACAACAACAACAACAAAAAATCATCAAAGAAAAACCTGAAACCAGTTGCCATGGAATAAATTCTGACTCATTTCCAACTCATGTGATGCAAAGTAGAATTGAAATCTATAGGGTTTTCAAGGCAATGACCTTTCAGAATCAGGATACCTCTACTTGGATTTGAGTTGCTGTCTTTCTGTATGTATTCAAAAGTTTGACCATTGTTTGACCCAATTACTCCTTTTATTTTCTGTGGTTTAAAAAACAAAACAAAAACAAAGGACAGTCTTTCAACAGTGCCTTTAGCTTCTCAGTTATTCTAGCACAAGATTCTTTGAGGTTTTCTTCCACGTGTTATGCTCTGGTCAGTTCTCCATGGTCCAGAGGTCTTCCTTTTACCCATAACCACCAATATGCTTTGAGTTCTGACCCTGCATCACTTTTTGGGAACACTGGGGAACCCTATTTGGCCATCGAGGGTGGCTTCACACTAGTTAAAGCCAGTCAATTTCCTCTAAGAAGTATCTCATTTGAGGGTGATTCAGGAGCCTATAAAAGATGGCAAGTCATTTTATAGAAATGATCTTGTAATTATTCATTGGCAATTTGATTGCAATCTGGCAGGTGTCCTGATAGGAATAAGATGAGTTGATAAGTGGAGTTTAATACTTCCTTCTCAAAACCTACCTGAAATTATCCAACATGAAAAGGCCATGGGGAAGAACCAGTCCATCTCCTCCAGAATGAATAACTCAATGAAGTTGTTATTCATTTAGTGAATGATTCTTACCCTTAGCTAATGAATCACTTATGGGAGAACCAAGGAAAAGGATTGATCAAAATATAAATATATTATAAATAATATCATATTATTTTATATATATATAATATAAATACAAATAAATTAAGTAACCTGATTGAGGTTTTAGTGAAAATGTAATGTTTGTGCCTGAAAATCACTATGTTTTTATAAATGAGAGTAGATATGATCATTATAATCCAAGTTGTTCTGTGGAGTGCCTTAGAATGATTTGCTCTAACTAGCTGGAGTCTACCTGAGAGCATTTGACAGTTTACAAATTGTCCCCAGGTTCAGTTATATATCTTATCTGGGAGGCTTAGATTAATATAGTCAGAAATTTCCCAACAAACTTATAAACCATCCCCCTTAGATTCGCAAGCTTGATCATAGATTTGACCATAAATATAGAACAAAACCCAAGTTCCTCAAATAGAATAGAACATGACTCCTTCACTTAAACTAGCAGTATGAGTATAAATTGAATAAAGTATATGAAAAACTCTGACTTGCACTTCAGATATAATTATGCAAACAAAAACAATAGCACCACACTATCTTAGACTTGGAAAAGAACTGATTTTTATTATTGAATTATGTAAATATGACTAACTATTGAGTGTCTATGGACTCCTGGTGTGGCTAGACTTTCAAACCACAAGGTCAACAGTTCTAACCCATCAGCTGTTCCTCCAAAACCCTATACAGGTTATGAGGTGGAACTGACTTAATGGTACTTAACAACAACAACGTTGAGTGTCTATACATGTTGTTGTTGTTGCTAAGTGCTGACGAGTCAATTCCGACCCACAGCGACCCTATACAGGGTTTCTGAGACTGTAAATCTTTACGGGAGCAGAAAGCCTCATCTTTCTCCCGCGGAACAGCTGGTAGTGTCAAATTACTGACCTTGCGATTCGCAGCCAGATTCGTAAACACTACGCTAATAAAAGATGCTTTTGTTAGGTGCCAGAGAGTTGGTTCCAACTCATAGTGTCACTATGCACAACAGAAGAAAACAGTGCCTGGTCCTGTGCTGTACTCACAATTGTTATGTTTAAGTCCCTTGTTGCTGCTAGTATCAGTCTGTCACTGGGATCTTCCCCTTTTCACTGACTACCATTTTATCAAGCATGGTATCCTTCTGGATTGATCCCCTTGACAACATGTCCAAAGTATGACAGACAAAGTCTTGCCATCTTCAATTCTAAGGAGCATTCTAGCTGTGCTTCCTCCAAGACAGATTCATTTGTTCTTCTGGCAGTCTGTGGTACTTACCATATTTTTCTCCAAAACCATATTTCAAATTCATTGATTCTTCTAAGATTTTCATTTTTCACTGCCCAACTTTTACATGCATAAAAGAAATTGAAAATGCCACGGATTGGGTCAGGTGTACCTTTATCTCCATGCTGACCTCTTTGCTCTTTAACTCTTTTGTAGAGACATTTTGCAGCAGATTTGCCCAATGCAATACAACCTTTGATTTTTGTTGTTGTTGTTTTCATGAGCAATGATTGTGGATCCAAGCAAAATGAAGTCATTGACAACTTCAATCTTTTCTCCATTTATTATGATGTTATTTATTGGTCCATTTGTGACTATTTTTGTTTTCTTTACATTGAGGTGCAACCCATGATGTAGTCTTGTGATATTCATCAGTAAGTATTTCAAATCCTATTTACTTTTAGCAATCAAGGTTGTGTCATCTACATATCCAGGTCTTCTTTTAATCATGATGAGTCTTCTTTCAATCCTGATGGCACATTTTTCTTCATATAATCCAATTTCTTTCATTATTTGCTCAACATAAAAATTTTAATAAGTATGGTTAAAGGACACAATGCGGGTACATACCTTTCCTGATTGTAACCACTCAGTATCCCCTTGTTCAAACTACTGCCCTTGGGTCTATGTACAGTTTCCTCAGGAGCACAACTAAGTGTTCTGGAATATCCATTTGTCACAATGCTATTTACCCATAGTTTGTTGTGATGCACATGGTTGAATGCCTTTGCACAGTCAATAAAGTACAGGTATACATCTTTTTGGTATTTTTTGTTTGCATCCAAGATCCATCTGATGCCAGCAGTGATATCACTGGTTTCATGTCCTCTTCTGACTTCAGCTTGAATTTCTGCTGGCTCCCTATAGAGATACTGCTACAACTGGTTTGAATTACATTCAGTAAAACTTTATTTACGTGTGATATTAATGGCATTGTTTGACCACATTCTATTGGGTTACCTTCCTTTGAAATGGGTACAAATATGGATCTCTTCCAGTCAGTTGGTCAGGTAGCTATATTCCAAATTTCTTGTCATACATGAATAAGTGTCTTTAGTGCTGCATAAGTTTGTTGAAATATTTTAAATTGGATTCCATCAATTTTTGGAAACTTCTTTTTCACCTATGCTTCAATGCAGCTTGGACTTCTTCCATTAACACCCTAGATACTTCATTATATGGTACCTCTTGAAATAATTGAGCATTGAAAAGTTGTTAAGGTGCAGTAATTGTGTATTCCTTGCATCTTCTTTTGATACTTACTGCATTGTTTAATATTTTCCCTATTGTTGTTTTTGTTGTTGTTAGGTGCCATTGAGTCAATACCAACTCATAGTAACCCTATGTACAACAGAACAAAACATTGCCCAATCCTGGGCCAACATCACTACTGTTGCCATGCTTGAGTCCATCGATGCTGCCACTTGACCAATCCATCTCTTTGGGGGTCTTCCTCTTTTTCTCTGACCCTCCACCTTACCAAA
>NW_006408599.1:6895971-6899004 GCF_000296735.1 Chrysochloris asiatica | reverse complement strand
GATCTTCATCAGTAAATGTTTTAAGTCCTCTTCACTTTCAGCAAGCAAGGTTGTATCATCTGCATATCGCAGGTTGTTAATGAGTCTTCCTCCAATCCTGTTGCCACGTTTCTCTTTATATAACCTAGCGTCTCAGATGATTTGCTCAGCATACCTGTTGAATCAGTATGTTAGAATCCTTCAGTATTGCACCCCAACATTTGATTTTTTCCTTTGGTTCTTTCAGTTTGAGAAATGCTTAGTGTGTTCTTTCCTTTGGGTTTTCTAACTCCTGGTCTCCGGACATTTTATTATAATTCTTGACTTGTCTTTTTTTTTTTTAGTCTCCTAACATATTTTCTGTTCATCTGTTTTCCTTCATTTCTTCCAGTTACTTTAGCTTCCGTACTTTCGAGAGCAAGTTTCATAGTGTCTTATCATATCCTTCCATTTGTTCCTGCCATTTTAATGACATTTTGCTTTCTTTATGAATGTTGTTCTTTTGATATCTCACAATTATTTTGGTCTTAAATTATTAGTGCATCAAATCTGTTGTTGGAATGGTCTCTAAATTCATGTGGAATGTATTCAAGGACATATTTTGGCTCATATGGACTAGTTTTAATTATCTGAAGCTATAGACTAAATATATATAAGAGTAATTGGTCATCTCTTCCACAGTCAGCCACTGGTCTTTTATTTTTTATTTTTGTTGATGTTACTGAGCTTCTCCTTCAACTCCTCCCACCGATAGAGTCAATTTGACTCCTGTGCATGCCATCTGGTGAGGTCCATGCATATAGTTACCTTTTATATTATTTAATGAAAGGTATTTGCAATAAAAAACATTGTTGGTCTTGCACATTTTGTCATGCAATCTCCAGCATTATTTCTATCACCAAGGCCATATTTTCTAACATGGATCCTTCTTTGTTGCCAAGGTTCCCATTTCAATCACCAGTAGTCATCAATGCATCTTGATAGCATACTTGATCAATTTCTGACTGAATAAGTTGGTAGAATTCTTGAATTTTGTCTTCCGTGGCTTTAGTGATAAGTGCACAAATTTGAATAATAGTAGTAATAACTGGACTTCCTTGATATTAAACTATCACAGTCAGCACTGCACTTCAAGATAGGTCTTGAAATGCTCTTTTTAAAGATTAAAGTTTGTCTTCAGTTTGTCATTCTTGGCAAAGTAAATCTTATTGTTGTCTAATTCACAATGGCCAATACCTATCAATTTCAGCTCACTAATACCTAGGATATCACTCTAGCCATTCAACTTCATTTAAAAAAAAAAGCTTTATTGTGAATTATATGATAGTTTACATGGGAGGACATCAGATTTATATTCATCCTATCATACATCATTCCATTGCCATGGTTACAATCCCCTAAATGAATCATCAACCAACCAAATGGTATACCCTGCAAACTTGACCCCCAGACATCAGCACACAGTCTCTCTTCCACTCTGGGTCTAGAGTCCCCAGCCACTCCATCTCTCCACGTCATCATCTCTGCCTCCATCTCTGGCATCACTGCCTCTCTGGGTAGGGTCTCGCACTCCACTCTTCTCTCTTGATGGTTCCAGGGAATTCCGCCCTGGACTGCATAGTCAATCATCCCCATCCTTTTGCTACAAGACCCACTCTCACATTTCCAACCATAGTAGTCAGTCCTGATAACATCACTCACCATTGTACCACAGGGGACCTATCCCCAACTCCTTTCATTCGCCCTGCTCAGACAGATTAGATACTACTCAGTGGAGATTCTACCTTCCTCCTTGCCCTCTGGATCTAGGCTCCCAATTGAAAGCTTGTAAGCCAATCACTTCTTGCCTTTATAGGCCTCCTCCCCCATTTGGGATAGCCAATGTCTAAATTGGCCATCTCTGTCAACCCTGTGTACCGAGGTGGTGGGAGTGATCCTCGCTGTAATTATTTGTTCCCTTTTTTTGAGCTACTACATCCATAAGTATAGGTAAAGTTCATAAAATTAAGCAGGCTAGTCTTTTTCATTTTTCCCTCTCTCCTTTCTTCTTCTAGTCGAGTTCTGATCATCCAGCCATTGAAGCCAGGTCAAGTGGGCACTATCTGCAAGTATGGGTGTTGTTGTGCATCTCCCCTCACTTCACATCAACTGGATGCCTCAGTCTCCATTCTAGTCCTCTGTGGCAGGCCATGTCCCTGGGTCTTGCCATACTCTTGGGCCGGGAGTCCCTGGGTCTTGCCATACTGCTGGCCATCCAGGTCTCCTCTGGGGCTCACGGAGGTCTAATGAATGTGGTCAGGCTTAGCTAGCAACTTCATTGCTGTTTTTTCCCCTCCTCTTCCCCCATCAGTGACCAACATGATCACCAGCAGACCACATGCTTGCCCATGTATTCCCCTTGAGTTTCAGTCTTGGAAGGGGTTTGCTCTGAGGGGTCCTGACCACTTGTCTTGATGGCTCCCAGGCAAACAGCTTACCTGTTCCTGCAGCAATAAATCAGACCACTGTTATTGTTTCTGACATTTCCTGCTGGTCCTTCCTTCAAGAATCATCTTTTGTTCATCTAGCTGCTCCAGGCAGTTCCACTTGTCTCCTCCAGTGGAAATCTACCATCTCAGTAGGTTCTGGATGGGGCTCTGGACTCCACCCATGGTTTTGTGCAATGTAAAGTCTCCACAGGAAGCCTCTTTTACTGGGCAACTTCTAGCCCCCTTTAAGGTAGTCCAATCAGTTATAGGCTGAAGATGAATTTATAAGCTTTCTGTAGTGATGATTCTGGCTATTCCTTTCTCCCCACATCAAGTGTCTATTTTACAATGGTTGGCAAGAGAAACCAAGATTCAAAAGACAGGCAAGCATCTTAACACTATTCCCCCTTTTAGCCCTTCAAGGCATGACTCAATCCTTATATCCCGGAGACCTGTTGTTCCAAGGTTGTGCATACATCATCATTTACCTCTATTCCACTTAACCCATGCGAACCTGCCTAACTGTTCTCCAATTAGCATTGTTATTCGATTCCCCTCCCCAATCTCGTGTATTGCCCCTCCAAAC
>NW_006408599.1:6886739-6895341 GCF_000296735.1 Chrysochloris asiatica | reverse complement strand
TAACAAATCCCTCCCTAAAAAAGAGAATAAAAGACTGAGGTAGAGTTAGATCTGTGTGCAATGCTGTGCAATGCTGAGCAATGATAGGCAATATGTTTGCAGATCTGTCTACCTGCCAGCTTGCATCATATTTATGTGTCTGTCTTTTTTGTATATATTTCGTCTCTCTCTTACTCTATCCCTTTCACCACCAGATCTCCCTTCTTCATGACACCCACACTTCCTTGTCGAGGCTGGAACCCGACATAGAACCTCAACACTAGAGTGGGTTCTTTTACTTAGTCTTTTACAATAATGGTCCTATGCAGTATTTCTCCTTTTGTGACTGTCTAATTTCACTCAGCATAATGTACTCAAGGTTCATCCATGTTATGCGGTGGTTTGCTGCTTCCTTGTTGTTCTTCAAGGTACTATAACATTCCATTCTGTGTATGAACCACAGTTTATTTATCCATTCCTCAATTGATGGGCATTTAGGCTGCCTCCATTTTTTTGCTATTGTAAATAGTGCTGCTATGAACATTGGTGTGCATATACCTTCTCATGTTATGGCTCATATTTCTTGTGGGTAAATACCAAGTAGAGGACTTGCTGGATCATAAGGTATTTCTATTCACAACCTTCTGAGGAAGTGCCATATTGTTTTCCAGAGAGGTTGGACCATTTTGCAGACCTACCAGCAATGCATGAGTGTCCCAGTCTCTCCATATCCTCGCCAGCATTTGTTGTCTTCTACTTTTTTTGATTTTTGCTGTTATTGATGGTGTGAGATGATATCTCGTTGTTTTGATTTGTATCTCTCTAATGGCGAGTGATCCTGAACATTTCTTCATGTTTGTTGGCTGCCTGGATCTTTTCCTTGGTGAAGTGTCTGTTCACATCTGGTACCCATTTTTTAATTGGGTTATTTGTCTTTTTCTTGTAGAGGTGTTGTAGTTTCCTATATATTTTAGAAATGACTCCCTTGTCTGATGTGTTGCTGCAAAAGATATTTTCCCATTCTGTGGGTTCCCTTTTTACTCTTTTGGTGAAGTCTTGTGATGCACAGAAGTTTTAATTTTAATATGTCCCAATAATCTATTTTGTCAACTTTTGTTTGTGCAATTTTCAAAATGTTTAGTAGTCTATGTATGCTCTGAATTAGTGCCCTCACATTTGTCTCTAATGTTTTCATTCATGACTTTCATAATTTTGGGATTCACATTTAGGTTTTAATCCATGCTGGGTTGGTTTTTGTATTGGGCGTGAGGTAAAGGTCTTGCTTCAATATTTTGCATATTGCTTTCCAGGTCTACCAGTACCATCTGTTAGAGAGACTCTCTCCTACCCATGTAACATATCTAGGCACTTTGTCGAAAATCAGTTGGCTGTATGTGGATGGGTTAATTTCTGGATTCTCCATTCTGTTCCATTGATCAATGTATCTTTCATTGTTCCAGTACCAGGCTGTTTTGACCACTGTAGCCATGTAGTAGATTTTGAAATTGGGGAGTGAGAGGCTTCCAACCTTGTTCTTCTTCCTGAGCAGTGTTTTGCTTATCCTGGGTCTCCTTCCTTTCCATATACATTGTGTAATTGTCTTTTCCATCTCTTTGAAGAATGTCACTGTAATCTGGATTGGGATTGCATTATATGTGTAAATGGCTTTGGGCAGTATTGACATTTTCACGATGTTGAGTCTTCCTATCAAGGAATATGGTATGTTCTTCCACTTTTGTAAATCCTTTTTGGTTTCTTGTAGTAGTGTTTTGCAATTCTCTTTGTATAGGAACTTTGTTTCTCTGGTTACATTTTTTTCCTAAATATTTCATCCTTTGGATGACTACTGTAAATAGTATTGCTTTCTTAATGTCTTTTTCAGTGTGGTCATTGTTTCTATAGAGGAATCCAACTGATTTTTGTATGATGATTTTATACCCTGCCACTTTGATGAATCTTCCAATGATGTTTAGTAGATTTTGTACTGAGTCTTTAGGGTTTTCTACTTATAGGATCATATCATCTGCAAATAGAAAGAGTTTTATTTCTTTTTTGCCAATTTGGATGCCTTTAATTTCCCTATATTACCATATAGTTCTGGCTAATACTTCCAAAACAACATTGAAAAGGAGTAGTGACAAAGGGCATCCTTGTCTGGTTCCCGTTTGCAGAGAGAAGGCTTTCAGATTCTCTCCATTGAGAGTGATGTAGGCTTTTGGTTTTGTATACATGCTCTTGATTATGTTGAGGAATTTCTCTTCAATTCCTACTTTGTTGAGTGTTTTTATCAGGAATGGATGTTAGATTTTCTTAAAGGCCTTTTCTGCATCAATCGATATAATCATACGGTTCTTTTGCTTTTTCTTATTCATGTGCGGGATTACATTGATTGTATTTCTAATGTTGAACCATCCTTGCATCCCTTTTATGAAACCCACTTGGTCATGATGCATTATTTATTTATTTATTTTTTTGATGTGGTGCTGGATTCTGTTGGCTAGAATGTTATTGAGAATTTTTGTGTCTATGTTCATGAGGGCTATTGGTCTATAATTTTCTTTCTTAGTAATGTCCTTCCCTGGTTTGGGTATAAGGGCTATGCTTACTTCATAAAAAGTATTAGGAGGTTTTCCATCCTCTTCTTTATTTTGGGATCATAGGAGCAAAATGGTGACAGCTCTTCCCTGAATGTTTGGTAGAACTGACCAGTGACTTTATGGGTAGATCCAGAGCTCTGGTGTTGTTCTGTGAGTGCAGCTTCTGTGGGTTTTCAATCCCTCCCCCACAGAGCCTTTCCTACCTGGCTGCCTCTGCTGCTGCCCGAACTGGAACCCAACTTCATTTTTGATGACTTCTAAAAGTTGGAGTCTTGGTGTGGTGCTGTGGGTTAACACACTGGATTGCAAGGTCAGTTTGAACCACAAGGTCAGTGGTTCAAACTCACCAGTTGCTCCTTGGAATCCTTATAAGTTGGAAGCAACTCAACAGCATTTAACAGAAATGACAAAATTATAGATTCCTACTTTGCATATTAACGTTCAAATTAGTGATTGATGTTTGCAGTTGTTTCTTCTCATTTTGAGTTATGTCCCACCAGCAAATGAAAGTCCCCCAAACTTACTCCATCCATGTAATTAAGGTCAATTGTACTTTGAGGAGGCAACTCTAACCCGGTAGAATTTTAAGTGCTTTTAGCCTGGGGTGCTCTTCTTCTAGCATTATATCAGGCAGTGTTCTTCTGTTATTCATAAGGTTTTCAGTGGCTAATCATTCAAAAGTGGTTTGCCTCTCTTTCTTCCATATCTGTCTTCATCTGGAAGTTCTGCTGAAACCTGTCCACCTTTGGTGACCCTACTGGTATTTGAAATACTGATACCACACCTTCCAGCATCACACCAATACACAAATCACCACAGTACAACAAACTGACAGATGAGTGGTAGAAAGAAAAGATAGGTGGATGGATACTGATAAAGCTCCAAAGTTGAATTATTGATTTTAGTGTCCTCCCTACTTTAAATTTCCAATACATACTAGTGAAAACTCAGAGATTACTATAATTGTTCTGCCTACTCTTCTTTTCTTTTCATCCATGCCTTTATTCATCCCATCCTCCAAATATACTTTATATTCATAGAGTTTAAATTATTTTGTCAGAATCCCAAAACAAACAATATAGGAAAATAGCTTAGTGATTTTTGGCCTGTAAAATATTTCACATTCATTTTTTTCATGAATTGGCTCTTACCTATCTCTCCACTTATATGCTCTTCCATCCATATAATATAGACCGTCTGAATATCTATTACTTTTTTACCGACCCTGCAATTCTTTGCGTTGGGAAGCACACAACTTTTATGCTTCTACCAAATCATCATCTGACTCATACGTAGATACTCAACCTTTAGGTTTTAGCCAAAACATTGCTTTCTTCAAGGAACCTTATTGGAGGCTGTGCACCAAAGGTATTATTATTTCACATTGTCATTGTGTCTCATAACACTCAAACTTCATTGGAATTGCTTGCTTAGTTGTCTGTAGCCCACAGTTGGTTGTAAGTTCATTAGAAGTAAAATCTATGTTTTCTGTTTTATTAACTACTGAGCACAGTGCCTGACATATAGGTAGGTCTCCAATGAAATTATATTGAATGAACATTTTACCATGTAGGGAAACCATAGAAGGCCAGAACTGGTGGTGGTTGTGATGGTGGCTCTCTGGTGGTATAGTGGGTTATATGTTGGTCTGCTAACTACAAGGTCAGCAGTTTGAAGCCATCAGCTGTTCTGCAGGAGAAAGATGAGGCTTTCTACTCCTATAAAGATATACAGCCTTAGAAGCCCTGCAGGGTCACTATTAGTTGGAGCCAACCTGATCTCACACAACCATCACCGCCCATTGTCCTTTTTCAAAAATGGTAAAACTGAAGCTCATAAAGAGGAAGTAAAGATCCCATGACCACAGAACATAACTTTTATTTATTTCATAGTGATGTTTTAGAATGACTTACAGGTCTGATGGCATTCTTTTCCTCACTTCTCCCATGAAAACAATATTTACTATTTCCTCATCACTCAATGTGTTTAATGTTGCCCCTATTAGGATTCATACTCACATCCAATCTTGAAGCAAGTTTACTGAATTAAATGTTTGCAAAGATGAAAATGATTCCTGGACTAGGAAATGTTATATCACATAGATCTTTCTCAAATTCTTGAGACTAGACAGGTGAGGGACAGATCCCAGGTGTACACTGAACATTATGGCTATTCATCATGAAGCACAAGGCCCAGAGGGAAAAGTCATTAAGAACCAAGGCAGAATCTGAAAGAAGAAAAGTCAATTAATTTCTTAAAGCCATGGGGCAACTGTGGAGAATATGCACAATTTTATCAGTGACCTCAACAAGTTTTTGGCTGCATGGGTACCAAACCTAGCTCGAAGAGTTGATCTTTTTGTTGGTCTTTTAAGCAGGATCAAAGGTAATTATGATTTAATGAAATGAATCATAATTGGGACTGAGTATTGGATTTACTAATAGAATCCAGAGAGCAAGAGCCAATCAAAACAATGGCCTCACAGAGTATCTGCGGTGCCAGTTCAATTCAAGGCAGAGAATTAAAAAACAACTTATTTTTGACATCTCAAAGAGGCAATCGTGATAGAATTTCCTACTGGACACAGGACAATCACAGGGGCTTATTATGAAGAAGTATTGAGAAAACTGAAAATTATATTGGTGAGAAAAAGGACAGGAACATTGTGCTGAGACTTATTTTTTCTTTTCTGTTGCAGCAATGTGTCTGCTTATTTTCTGAAAGTAAAAAGAGCTGTCCTACTATGAAAATTTTGTTGAGAAATCTCATCTGAGAGAAGAAAAGTCAATTCATTTCCTAAATCCATGGGGCAACTGTTTCATCAACCGGAAAGCCCGGGTATTGCCCTCTTCAAATTTCTTTTTTTCTTCCCCCAAAATCAAAGAATATTTCAAAGAAATCCTTTTGTGGATGCCAAACTACTCTTTCAATGTAGTGTAAGTATAAAAAGTACAGAATTATTAGGGAAGGGTTAGAGAGAAGGCAACATCTCCTTCAGAAGTATGTTGATACAGATATAGGCTATGTTGAGAAATAATTGTTTCACATTTTAATATTTTTGTTTGATAAAAGTGTCTATGATTTTATAGCAATACTTCTTGACTTATCTTTGTATATGGCAGATACTCCTACATTCCACACATGAGAAAAGAAGATTGAACTTGTGCATTGTTTTTTTATTGCTCTGGCCAAATCTGGAAACTGTTTCCCTTAAATGAAGGGATCTGAGATTTTCACAGAAACAAGAAACAAGAGAATGAGAGAGCAAAGGTGGAATAGAATTTGTGTGTGAGAGAAAGCATGCTAAATTGGATTAATAGATAGATAGATAAAGAAAGAAGAAATAATGAAAAAGACAAAGAGAAGCAGGAAAAAAGAGCCAGAGAGAAAAGGTAAACACTTGAAAAAAGCAGGAAACAGAAATCTAGTGGTATAAGGATATACAAAGAGAGAGAGAGATTAAGTGAGGCATATAGAATAAAACAAAAGGAAATACAATCATTTAACTTCTTGGGACAGATGGTAAGTGCAACAGTGAAGGGTTCAGGAAAATAATACTGTGTCAAAGTTGACATCAGATTAAATAAAAAAAACTTGGTAGGCAATCATGATAAAATTAAATCTTCTTAAATTGAAAGAGGTGGAGAGGAGGAGCAGGCACCATAAGGTTGTAGAAGAGAACAATGAAGGACTGAGTTAAAAAACAAAAATAAAAACAACAACAACAAAGGCCCAGGCATGCGTTTCAACACCAGTCAGGAGATGACTGAGAACTCTGGGAATGTTTGCATGAATCCTTGGAAGCAGTATAAAAGGGAAGTAAAATCAAATGCACACTGTAGGAGGGCTAGGGGCTTAAACCACATTCTTAGCTACAGTAATGGGTCAGGATAAAAAGTTCTAGTTCTGATGTTGGTCTTCTCCTTCATAAACAATATGACCTGGACAGGCTGAGTCATCACTCAGAACCCCAGTTTCTTGAGCTATTAAATGTGAGGGACAGCTTAAGTAAATCACGAGACTCTTCCTAACTCAGAGAAGGTTTTGACATCTCAAAAGAGAGGCTGAGGTTCCAAAGTAGGTGGAAATATGGGACTCAGGATGGATTTGTAGGTTGTATGTTGAACTGAGTAGTAAGAAAACCCTAGTATCTGGAAAGCTCACACCACAAAAAGTTGACCATAGTGGAGTAGTAAGTAAGCTGAACTCTGCCAGAAGCTAGCTTTGTGGCTTTGAATAGTCACTTTAGCTGCCTTTGCCTTATTTTCAATGCATACAATGTAAATGTTTGCTTGAGTGTCTGGGAAGGGTATTAGATGGTTTGGACTAAATCCTAAGAAAAATCAAAATGTTAAAGTGACAAGTCAACCAGTAAAGCAGACCAGCTAAGAACTGTGGAGAACGGAGTGTGCTCGGCCCTGCTTGCAGTTGGGTAGTTGGTACTGGGCCCCTACGAGTTAGTCTCTAGATGTATCAGCACATTCTTGTGATGGTTCCAAAATAAGTTTGAATTTTTAATTTTGAGATTTCAGTCAAACAAATTATGAATGAAGTCACCAGGTTGCAGCACACAACATCTAGAATAATGTTTTGTTTGTTTGTTTGTTTTTTAAAAAGACTGCTCCATTGTCTTCGATTCTGAGATTCTGTAACATAAGGCATGGTGAATTCCTTGGTATGAAAATAAAAATCAAAGGCAAATGATAAAGGAAGTGGATTAAGGGAGAAGTTTAATACTGTTTTCTTTTTTATTCTTCACTTTTCTTTCCATGTTTGACTGGTCTAATCTTCCCAATTTCAGCACAAAGCTACTAGAAGCAGGGTCTCCTCAATGCCGTTCGCATCACCTCCTTACTTTCCCTTCTATTCTTGTCTTTGTCCTTCCTTTCCTCTCAGAGCCCCTCCTCACTCCATTTCTTGTTTTTTTTGTTTTTTTTTTTTTAATTCCCACCCCCGATTCTCATTCGTGGTCTTTCTTTATCTCTTTTCTGCCTCCATCCTCCAGCTTTTTGTGCCCAACTCCCTAGGACTCAGTGTCCTGGGGTGACACATGCTCTGATATCTGAAGGGAAGTGAAATTCTACTATATGGGAAGTTTAAAAGTACTTCTGTGGTGGGGTATTTAATCATTTGAATCCTTGATAGGAATAGTTATTTTTATGTCTTCCAGCAATAAATTCAGGCGGTATCTAATCTCTGATCTCAGAAAGAAGAGAATTAACCAGCTGAGAGTGTGACTGGAAATGAAACCCACAGAGAAGGGAGTGAAAAAGAGACTACTTTATCTACGTGAACACACAGCATAGTAACATAGAACCAGAGAGAAAATGGACAAAGAGCTATTCTTGGGTGCTTCTTTCTCATCCAACTTCAATACTTATTAAAACATAGAGTTTTTCCTTTTTCTAAAATTACCTTATTTTTGCTCCTCTATCCTGGTGTGGCTCTGTGGGTTAATGCGCCAGACTGTAAAGCTGTTTGAACTGCAAGGTTGGCAGTTCAAGCTCACCAGCGTCTTCTCAGAAATTCTATGCAGGGTTGTTATGAGTCAGAACCAACTCAATGGTATATAACAATAACAAACAAACAACCACCCTTAATCTAACCCCAAGGAACCCTCGTCTGTTACCTGCCACTTGTTTAGATAAAGCTCTTGAATCATGGTGCTTTCTGTTTTCTCTCTCTGTTTTCTGCTTCTCTCTCAACAAGTTTTCCTTTTGCTGGTCTTTGTCTGTTGAATCATATTATAAACTATGTGGAGTCAGATCAGTGTTTGATTTACTCACCACTTTATCCTGTTTATTTGTTGCATATCTGGCATGGAGTGACTACTCAGCAAACAAAACCAAATCACACCAAACGTGTTATCATCACGTTCATTTTGATTCATGGGGACTCCATATGGGATATAGTAGAACTAAGCTCCTTGTTGTTGTTGTTAAGTGCCGTCGAGTCGGTTCCGACCCATAGCGACCCTGTACAGGGTTTCCAAGGGTGTAAATCTTTACGGGAGTAGAAAGCCTCAT
>NW_006408599.1:6884041-6886274 GCF_000296735.1 Chrysochloris asiatica | reverse complement strand
AAAAAAAAGATAAGATTAGGAGCTCTGGTAGCGTAGTGGTTACGAATCGGGCTGTGAACCTTAAGGCTAGCGGTTCGAAAATACCAGCCGCTTTGCGGGAGAAAGATGAGGCTTTCTACTCCCGTAAGGATTTACACCCTCGGAAACCCTGTACAGGGTCGCTATGGGTCGGAACCGACTCAACGGCACTTAACAACAACAACAACAACCTTAACCAAGACATTTGAACTATCTGAGCTTCAGATTTCTCAGCTCTTAAGTGAGAAATGGTAATTCCTCAATGCTATTTGCATCCTTAGACTTTGTAGTTCTATTATAATTTATTTTGCCCCTAATTCCAAATGATTCTTCTGAGTTAAAGTAACATGAACACATTGTTCTGATCCAGTATTTAAGAGCACATCTTACTCAGGACCAGAAAGAGAAAATAAGATAAATACAGAAAATTAATAAAGCAATGCCAACCCCTTATGTAAATATGCTACGTAGAATAAATACTTCTCCAAATAATAGAGCAGTATGGAGGCATGCCAAGGTTTGGTGACGTGAGTTTCCTTTATGTGAAAATTTTGCCTTTGTAGTTTAGAAAAAATCTTGGGAGATTTTTGTTCCCCTAAACCCAGAACTATCACCCATCTGTCAGTTTGTCATACTGTGGTGGTTTGTATGTTGCTGTGGAGCTATGCCATAGGTATTTTAAATACCAGCAGGGTCCCCAATGGTAGACAGGTTTCAGTTGAGCTTCCAGACAAAGACAGACTAGGAAGCAGGAGAGATGGACTATTTCCAAATATTTAGTCACTGAAAACCTTATAAATGGCAGTGGAATATGGTCAACACCAGATTGCTGAACATTGAAACTTGATGAAAAGCACCAGAATATTGTCTGATACAGTGCCAGATGATGAACCCCTCAGGTTGGAAGGCACTCAAAATGCCTCTTCAAAGTAAGTAAAGTTGACCTTTATGACACAAATGGAGTAAAGACCTCAGAATCTTTATTTGCTAATGAAGTACAACTCAAAATGAAGAGACACAGCTGTAAACATCCATTAATAATCAGAACATGAAATGCATGAGGTATGAATCGAAGATAATTGGAAATTGTAAGAAGTGAAGCAGACATATACACATATATATCCTAGGCATTAGTGAGCTGAAATGGACTGGTATTGGACATTTTGAATCTGATAATCACATGGTTTACTATGCCTGGAATGGCAAATTGAAGAGGAATGGCATCATATTCACCATCAAAAAGAACATATTAAGATTAGTCATGAAGTACAATGCTATCTGTGGTAGGATAATATTCGTATGCCTACAAGGAAGACCAGTTAATACCACTATTATTTAAATTTATGCACCAACCACTAAAGCCAGTGATAAATGGCATTGAAGAATTCTATCAACTTCTTCAGTCTGAAAATGATCAAACATACAATCAAGATATGTTGCTAATTACTGGAGATTGGAATGCCAATGTTGAAAACAAAGAGGAAGGATCAATAGTTGAGAAATTGTTTCTATTGGTGAGAGAAACAATGCTGGAGAACACATGACAGAATTTTGCAAGACCAATGATTTCATTGCCTGTACCTTTTAAAAACAGCATAAAAGACAATTTTATGGACTTCACCAGATGGACCTCACAAGATGGAAATACGAAAATCAAATTGACAACATCTAAGTTATTATAGCTGTTGAGAAAGAAAGAGACGCTGGGAAATCTCCATATTATCAGCCAAAACACAGCCAGCAGCAGTCTGTGGGACAGAGCATCAATTGTTCATTTGCACATCCAGGCTAAGGCTGAAGAAAATGAAAACAAGTCCATGACAGCCAAAGTATGACCTTGAATATATCCCACCTGAATTTGTAGATCATCAGAAGCACAGATTTGATACATTGGACATTGAAGACTGAAGACCAGAAGAGTTGTGGGATGATATCAAGAACATCAGACAGAAAGAAAGCAAATGGTCGTTAAGAAGACAAGATGATCAAAACTTGACTGGAAGAAGAAAGAAGAGGGTGAAAAAAACAGTAACCTGCTACAGCGTAGGGGTTACGAATCGGGCTGCGAACCGGAAGGTCAGCAGTTCGAAACTACCAGCTGCTCCGCGGGAGAAAGATGAGGTGATCTGCTCCCGTAAAGATTTACAGCCTCGGAAACCCTATTCAGGGTCGCTATGGGTCGAAACCGACTCGATGGCACTTAACAACAACAACA
>NW_006408599.1:6873445-6883941 GCF_000296735.1 Chrysochloris asiatica | reverse complement strand
ACAACAACAACAACAACCTATACTTATGGATATTGTTGTTGTTGTTAAGTGCCTTCGAGTCGATTCCGACCCATAGCGACCCTGTACAGGGTTTCAGAGGGTGTAAATCTTTACGGGAGTAGAAAGCCTCATCTTTCTCCCGCGGAGCAGCTGGTAGTTTCGAATCGCTGACCTTAAGGTTTGCAGCCCGATTCGTAACCACTACGCTACCAGAGCTCCTTCATACTTATGGATATAGTAGCTCAAAAAAGGGAACAAATCTTTACAGCGTGGATCACTCCCACCCCATCGGTACTCAGGGTTGACAGGGATCGGCAACATAGACATTGGCTACCAAAAATGGGAGAAGGGGGCTATAAAGGCAAGAAGTGACTGGTTTACAAGCTTTCAAGAGGGATCCTAGTTCCAGACTGGGTGGGGGAAGGTAGAATCACCACTGAATGATTTCCAATCCATTGGGACTGGGCTGGTGAAAGGAAATGGAGATAGGAGTCCTGTGGTACAATAGTGAATAATTGTCATCAGTTCTGACTGTGAGGCTAGGAAATACAGAAGTAGATGTTTTTGACAAAAGGAGGAGAGTGATTGATTTTGCAGCCCAGGAGTGGAGGTTCCTGGGACCATCAAGTGAGAAGAACAGAGAGCGGGACCCTACCTGAGAGGCAGTGATGTCAGGGATGGAGACAGAGAAGATAATGTGGACAGATGGAGTGTCTGGGGACACTGGACTCAGGGCAGGAGGGGAAGATAGATCACGGGGCAAGGAACAGACACAGGAAAGCTTGGATTGTAGGGGGATGGGAGGGGGATACACAAGAAGAGGGAGGGAATGGAAGAACAAGGCAGATGGGAAACCAGTTAGGCATGTTTACATGGGCTAAGTGGGACAGAGTTAAATGATGATGTATGCACAACCTTGGAAAAACAGGGCTCCAGGATATAGGGATTGAGGCATGGTTTGAAAGAGTAGAAGATGGGAATAATGTTAAGATGCTTGGCTGTCTTTTGAATCTTGGTTTCCCTTGCCTGCCATTATGAAATAGACATTTGTGAGGAGTCGGGGAGAAGGAATAGCCAGAAACATCATAATAGAAAGCTTGTAAGTTTGTCTTCAGCCTATAACTGAATGGAATACCTTAAAGGGGACTAGAAATTGCTCAGTGAAAGAGATGTCCTGTGGAGCTTTTGCATTGTGTAAGACCATAGGTGGAAACCAGAATCCCATCCAGAATTGTCTGACATGAGAAATTTCCACTGGAAAGGCCAAGTAGACCAGCCTGGAGTGGCTACAAGAACAGAAGATACTTCATGAAGAAAGACCAGCAAGAAAAATCAGAAACAATAATAGCAGTATGATTGATTACTACAAGAACAAGTAAGTTGTTTACCTGGGAGCCATCAAGGCAAGTGGTCGGGTCCCCTCAGAGAAAACTCTCTTCCAAGACTAAGACTCAAGGGGAATACACGAGCAGGCATGTGGTCTGGCTGGTGACCACATTGGTCACCAATATGGGGAAAAGGGGGAAAAAAACAGCAATTAAGTTGTGATCTAAGTCCGACCACATTCAATAGACTCCTGTGAACCCGGGAGGAGACCTGGATGGCCAGAAGATACAGCAAGACCTGGGGACCCTAGGTCAAGAGGCAGTGACATGGCCACAGTGGACTAGAGTGGAGAGTGAAACGTCCAGCTGATATGAAGCGAGGGGAGATGCACAAGGACACCCATACTTGCAGATAGTACCCACTTGACCTGGCTTCGATGGCTGGATGATCAGAACTTGACTAGAAGAAGAAAAAAGATGGAAAAAAAAAAGAGTAACCCACTACAATTTGATGAACTTTACCTATACATATGGATGTAGTAGCTCAAAAAAGGGAACGAATCTTTATAGCGAGGATCACTCCCACCCCTTCAGTACACTGTGTTGACAGGAATGGGCTACTTAGACACTGGCTACCCAAATGGGGGAGGGAGCTAAAAAGGCAAGAAGTGACTGGCTTGCAAGCTTTCAAGAGGGACCCTAGTTCCAGATGGGGCAGGGGTAGGTGGATCCTCCACTGAATGATTTCCAAAATGTGGGACCAGGCTGGCGAAAGGAATGGGGATAAGACTCTTGTGGTACAATAGTGAATAATTACCATCAGGACTGACTCTGAGGGTCAGAAATGTAGAGGTAGATGTTTTTCGACAAAAGGAAGGGAGTGATTGATTTTGCAGCCCAGGAGCAGAGGTTCCTGGGACCATCAAGTGAGAAGGGTGGAGAGCGTGACCCTACCCAGAGAGGCAGTGACGTCAGGGATGGCGACAGAGACGACAATGTGGACAGATGAAGGGGCTGGGGACGCTGGACTCAGAGAGGGAGTGGCCTGTGTGCTGACGGCTGGGGCGGTGGTGACTGGATCTGTGGGGTTTATCCTTTAGTTATTTGATGATTCATGGAAGGGATTGTAATCATTGCAATGAACCAAATAGGATGAATGAAAAACTGATGTCCTCCCATGTAAACCCACATAATTCACAATAAAAATTTAAAAAAAAAAAAAAAAAAAGAAAGAAGGAAGGGAGGAAAAGATCAAAATGGATGTCAGAAGAGACTCTGAAACTTACTCTCCAGTGTAGAGATGCTAAAGTAAATGGAAGAACTCAGGAGGTACAAGAGCTGAACAGAAAATTTCAAAGGTCAGCTCGAGAAGACAGTGTCAAATATTATAATGAAATGTGCAAAGACCTGGAGTTTGAAAACAAAAGGGAAGAGCATGCTCAGCATTTCTTAAGCTGAGGGAACCGAAGAAAAAATTCAAGCCTCGACTACCTATTGAAGGATTCTTTGGGCAAAAATAGTGAATGATGCAGAAAGCATCAAAAGAAGATGGAAGGAATACAGATTCACTGTACCAAAAGGAAATGGTCGATGTTCAACCATTTCAGGAGGTATTATATGACAAAAGCCAAGGGTACTGAAGGAAGAAGGGCAAGGTACATTGATGTCATTGGCAAAGAACAAGGCACCAGGAATTGATCGAATAAATATTGCAATCTTTCAACAACCTGATGCAGCACTGGAGGCACTCACCCATCTATGCCAAGAACTTTGGAAGACAACTACCTGGCCAACTGATTGGAAGAGATCTGTATTTGTGCCCATTCCAAAGAAAGGTGATTTGAAGGAATGAAGAAATCATCAGATAATATCATTGATATCCCATGAGAGTAAAGATTTACTGAAGATAATACAAAAATGGTTGCAACTGTACATTGACAAAAAAACTTTCAGAGGTTCCAGCTGGATTCAGAAGAGAATGTGGAATGACAGATATAATTGCAGACATAAGATGGATCTTGGCTGAAAGCAGAGGATACCAGAAAGATATTTACCTGTGCTTTGTTGACTATGCAAAGGCTTTCAATTGTGTGCATCATGACAAAGCATAAACAACATTGTGATGTATGAGTATTACAGAACACTTAGTTGTGCTCATTAGGAAACGGTACATAGATCAAGAAGCAGTTGTTTGAACAGAACAAGGGAACAACAAATTGTTTAAAATTAGGAAAGGTGTGCAACAGGATTGTATTCTTTCACCATACTTATTCAATCTGTATGCTTAGCAATTAGAGAGACTGGATTATAGGAAGAAAAATGTGGTATCAGGATTGGAGAAAGACTCATTAACAACCTGTAATATGCAGATGACACAACCTTACATGCTGAAAGCAAGGAGTACTTAAAATATTTACTGCTGAAGATCAAAGACCACAGCCTTTAATATGCATTGCATCTACCTAAAGAAAACAAAATCCTCACCAATGGACCAATAAACAACATCCATATAAGTGGAGAAAAGTTTGAAGCTGTCAAAGACTTCCTTTAGCTCAACTCAACCATTAACACTCATGAAAGCAGCAGTCAAGAAATCAGAGGACATATTACATTGGCCAAATCTATTGCACAAGACCTCTTTAAAGTGTTCAAGAATGAAGATGCCAGTTTGAAGATGAAGGTGCACCTGACGCAAACTATGGTATTTTCAATAACTTCATATGCATGCGAAAATTGGTACAGTGCATAAGGAACACCATAGAAAAATCGATGCATTTGATTTATAGCGTTGGAGAATGTCGATCATATCATGGACTGCCAAAGAACAAATGATCTGTGTTAGAAGAAGTACAGCCAGAGAGCTCTTTGGAAGATGGATTAGCAAGGTTTTGTCTCTCATACTTAGAACATATTATTAGGAGGGGCCATCCACTGGAGAAGGATATCATGTTTGATAAAGTGGAGGGTCAGAGAATAAGTGGAAGAACCCCAGTGAGATGGATTGGCACAGTGGCAGCATCAGTAGGCTCAGGTGTAGGAAAGATTGTAAGGTTGGCCCAGAACCAGGCAGTGTTTAAGTCTGTTGTGCATTGGTTTGTTATGAATCGGTACTGACTTGATTGCACCTAACAACAGCAACAACAAATCTAGAAGAATTAATTTTGCCCTAGTTCTTTCTAGAAGCAATTTGGGGAGAGTCTTCTCCCTTGTTCTTTTCATCCTGAGAGTCTTTTAAAGGAGATTCCCAAGGTTGATTGGCATTGCCTATCTAAACTCTAAACAACTTGATTTGATACCTTCAGTCTGAGTCTGTGCTGCAGTTGGTCATGTGATTTATTTTATGCACCTTGCAAGAACTGGTCAGTTCATTGAGCAAATTGAATGACTTTGTGGATCTTCTGGGAGTTCCATGACTTTAAATTAATAAGTTTGTTTGCATAAGCAATCAATTTTACAGAGGTTTTCTGAGAACAGAGAGATAGACAGCACAGAGATTGAAAAGAAACAGAGAGGAGGAGTGGAATGTCCTAAATGAGTTGCAGTATGCCTCAGAGTTGTAGCACTGAAGATATAGAGAAACAATGTGGTGGGCTTGTTTGTCTATGGGAAGACAGACAGAGAAAGAGAGAGAGAAAGAGAGAGAGAGAGAGAGAGAGAGAGAGAGAGAGAGAGAGAGAGAGAGAGTCATTGGGGAATTCTGGACAGAAAATCTGTTAGCAAAGTTAAAAGCTGTTAACACTTTCCTGTACAGGGCAGAGAACATGCATGATAGAGTGGTTGTGCATGGCCAAAATGTAGTCTGCCCAGTTGAGAGAGACATGCATGGCTGAGATACAGCCTATTCTGAGTGTGCACGCATGGTTTGATAGGGATCAAGAAGGGTCTGCTAACTTGCAGAGCCGCAGACATAGCTGTCCTGGTTGGAAGTTGTCCTTCACTTAGGACAGGACAGATGCACTCTCCACCTGGGGAGTATTCCAGATTTCAACTATGTGCTTCCTGAATCTGATCCTGAATTGTAGCAAGTGTATTTGCCTAATATGCTTCATAACTGTGAGTATGATCTGTGAATTTTGTACAGCAAATTATTAAACTCAGCAGAGAAATTAGCATTATAGAAGGAAGGGCTGGTGCCAGAGATGGTGGAGGAGAAAGAGAGTAGAGGCATGTCTGATCCCCACCTTACAGAAATCAGCTTTGCCTGGTACTTGTTTTCATCTTTCAGGAATCTGGATGGATTGTTCTTATATGAGACTACAGGAACTCAGAGGGAGACCATAGGCTTCGCTTGGAGCCAATTTCAGCAAAACTTCATGGGGCTTACTTTTTCTCATATGTGACAATGAAGGCTTAAAAGAATGAATTTTACCATTTCCTCTGGGCTTTGACATTCTAAGATTGGAAAAGCTGCAGCTTAAGACTAGATGCCAGGAGCCTACATTGGAGATGGAATGAAAGTGACACCTGTATCATAAAGTAAACTGTATCTTAATTGTGTTCAAGTTGGTTCAAAGTCATAGCAACCTTCTATATGGTTTCCAAGGATGTGAAAATGAGCGAAAATCCTCATTTTTCTCTATCGGAGCAGCTGGTGGGCTCAAACTGTTGACCTTGTTGTGAGTAGTCCAGTGCTTATCCTACACAATCACAGCACAAATTGGAGAAGAACTAAACTAAATTACATTGATACCTGTATCATAAAGTAAATCGTAACTTACAGAAGGCTGAAAATAGAGACTTTAGTCTAAATGACTCCAGTCAACAATGTATGCCTTCCGCCAATCTTGGACTATAATTCCATAAAGCCCATTTTCTTTCCCATATATGCATTTCTCACGTTACTTTTCTTGTTCCCTTCTCTTCCTGTCTTGGAGTCTTTGACATCTTGTTTATTTTTAATACTTGAAATGAATTTTTATTTCAGATGCACATTCTCTTTGACGGTTAACACACTTAAAAGAACATGTTCAATGCTTCAAAAGCACCAACTAAATTAAGTAAAGGAAAAAAATACACCCACAAAATAGACAAAAGTATCTTCTCACTGATTCTTTTCACTGTGCACTGATAAGGAAAAAATAATATGCACATACAGAGAATTCTAAAACCTACATCTCTCCTATTTTGCTTCTCCTGCCAACATTATCTCTTATCTTCATCAATCTTCTGCTGTACTTTTATCCTTCCTCTTCCCTCTTTATATTATTCTTCCTTTTCTTTTCTTTTCTCAGTATGAACTCCCCCTCTCTTTGCTTTCTAATAGACAGGTAAAGCAAAAAGTAAATGAATATATAAAGAGATATACAACAATGAGGTTAATTTTACAGTGCTTATTTTAGTAAAGTAAAATGCAACAAAGTAATACCCACATTAAAAAAAAAATGTTTTTCTCTCAGAAAATAAAACAATTATATGCATATATCTATAACCTAGCTATTCTACTCCTCAGTGTACATACAAACCAGTAACTATCAACTCACAGAAACCACATGTATGCATAGTAGAACTACTCTCCACAGGGCTTTCGTGGCTGTGATCTTTTTGAATTAGATCTGGGTAGGTTTAAGTGGGCTGAAATTGCTAACCTTTTGGTTAGTAGCCAAGCTCTTAACTATATGCATCACCAGGGACTCAGTATATCCCAATCTATATCTATCCATATTTTTCACAAAAATACATGTACTTAAAAGCTCATGGCACTATTTTGATAGGTAAAAATTGGAAATCATCAACATGTCCATAGAATACAGTCTGAATTTAAAAAACAATGTTTATCATCACTAAAGGAATAGCCAATGATTAGAAGAAACAACAAAGTGAAATAATATGACTGCACTTTGACTTTTTATTTCAAAATACCTTGACTATAGAATATTTCACTGTGCTTTTCCAGCCCTGTCCTCCTCATCCTTTTCACTGTGGGGAAAATGTCATGTGGGGAAAATTGGCTCAGCATTAGAGGTACCGTCATATTCCAATCCATCACTCTGGTCCACACGGTCATAAAAGGTTCCAGTGGTTTTTCTATCCCTCAGACTATTCTCTCTGCCTAACGTGGGCCTGTTTCTTGTCTGTTCACACACTCAGAAAGAAAAATACCCCAAAGGAAAAAAATCAATCAACCAATTCTACGTATCTAGTCTCTCACCAGGGCTCTCTCTTTTTCTCTCTCCATATATCCATATAATAGTCTTGTAATGTATGGCATATGGTGAAAAAAAAAAAAATAGCATTTATGGCCTAACCATTGTGGAACTATAGGATAAGCATTGGACTGCTAACCACAAAGTTGGTGGTTCAGATTTACCTCAGAAACCCTATATAGGGTCTCCATGAGTTGGAACTGACTAGACGGCACATTACAACAACTTAGACTAACCAGATTTTTTAGGACATAAAATTTATCAAATGACACTTGGTGGCACAATGATTAAACACTTGGCTATTAACTTAAAGTTTAGCAGTTCAGACCCTCAAGCCACCTATGGGAGAAAAGACTTGGTAATCTTGTTCCATAAAACTTTCAGCCTTAAAAGCCCTGTGGATCAGTTCTAGTTTGTATTATAGAAAGGGTCAGATTTGACTTGATGGAACACAGCAACAATTAGATTTACAAAATTTTAGGGTCATATTTTTAAACAGTGTTTAAAAACACAAACAAATATTAGGAATTAAAGTAATATTTAGTTAATATTTAAAATAGTTTACACAACTCTCATTGAAAAAAATATATATACCAAACTGAGAAAGCAATGCATTTGTTTTTAAAAAAATAATTACTGACATATTTTTCAATACTCTTTTCTACATGTTTTGGCTTCATTTGATTGTGTCTTTAAATAATAATGATTTTTGTAGTGTTCTCTAAAACTAGAATTAAAGGAAATGTCTTTTTCTAGCATTAATGCTTGAAGTTTGTTTTTCATTAAGGATAATGATTTAGAAATTTTCTTTTGGCTTCAAAATTAATTACTGTAATGCCATGTAAGTATTTCTAGGAAAATTGTTTAATAATATGAGCTGTAAATTTTAAATTGTTACAGATTTTCTTTGGAAAAAATCTTGTGCACATTTTGTATTAATAGCTTTAGAAGTATTTCTGAAAATCATTCCTATACTGAAATGACTAGATATAACTAGTTTATACACAAAAGTAACTCTGAACCATCTAAATGAATATTAATCAACTCAAACTCTGTGCCTTACCAATTCAACATCTAATTATCCAAATTCCAAATTTGTCCATGGACAGAGTCACCACTCAACATGACATAAAGCATAACGGAGCCAGAGTGAGAAAAGACAGCTATTTTAAATGATTATGGTTAATACATCTTACTTTTGTAAATTTTACGGTAAAATATATGATCAGATGAAAAACTCCCAGTGGCTTGGATAGAACCCAAGCAATGAACATCCAACACTGAAGCTTAAACTTCATTAACTGCTCAGTAAATCTGCCTTGGTTATCTCTGATGATGGTTGATATTCATGACTTTTCCTTTCCAGATTGAAGTAAGCAGTTTACCTGCCTGTATCATCCTGCTTCTTTAGACTCTGCCAGCTTCTAACTGTTTGCCCAGCTGTTAGTGTTACCGTAGCAGTCTCCAAAATTTTTCCTGAAACACTGGTCTTTAACGCTGTACTGTCTAATAATGTGGCCACTAACCACATGTTGATATGTATATTTAAATAATAAATTAATTAATTGGTAATAAAAGTTAGATGTAATGTCTTAGTTGTACAAGCCAAGTTTCAAGGATTCATTCACCACAGATAACCATATTGGTTAGAGCAGAGTTAAAAAATATGCCCAGAGTTTAAAAAAACTGCTATAGGACAGCATTACTCTAAACCCATTCAACAAACTATGAGGTCCAAATTCAAGCAGATTTTAAATTTTATTTTAATTGTGGTGAAAATATACACAAGAAAACCTTCATCAATTCAGTATTTTCTACATGCTACATAGCCTTCATGAAGTGTAGCTTTTGTTCCTTTTCTTTTTCAAACGATTCTACCACCATTAGCAAAAACTCAATGTCCCCAAAGCAAAAACTACCAATTTTCTCCCTTTTAATAATTTTTGGGTTTTATATATTTGCTTATTTCATATAACTGAGATCATACAGCATTTGTCCTTTTTTGCCTGACTTAATTCACTCAACATGATTCCTAGGACCATCCACATTGTGGCTTGCCTTAGGATTCCATTCCTCTTTGTATTTGGATAATATTCCATTGTGTGTACATACCACATTTCACTTATCCATTCATCTGATGATAAACATTACAGCTATTTCCACTTTTAGCTATTTTGAAAAGTCCTGTAATGATTATTGTGTCCACGAGAGAAATGCATCTTTGAAAATACTACCCACCATGTCTTCCTTTGATATTATAACAAATAAGTATGAAAATTCTTATCATAAATAGTGCAAATAAATCCAGTTTTCCTTGGAGTTATTCATTGATGAAATCACCCACTTTTTGTTTTTCCTCCTTAGTCATATTGTCAGATTCCCTCACAATTCTTACCAAAGCAAGTAACATAAAAAACACATGAAAAGAAAATCTATTAAATTACTATCTGGTCCAGGCACTGCCTTCATTATGTAATGTAGTACTCATAATAATTTCTGCAGATAAATAATTTTATTGATTTATTTTAATATTTTATTGTGAATTATGTGATAGTTTACATGGGAGAACATTAGCTTTACATTCATCCTATTATATATTGTTTCATTGCCATGGTTACAATCCCCTCCATGCATCATCAACCAACCAAAGGGTAGACCCTGCAAGCCTGCCCCCTGGTTGTCAGCACACAGCCTCTCTCACTCTCTGGGAATAAAGTACCCAGCCACTCCATTTCTCCACATCATTGTCTCTGCCTCCATGTCTGGTGTCATTGCTTCTCTGGGTAGGGTCCCACTCGCCACTCTTCTCCCTTGATGGTCCCAGGGACCTCCGCTCCTGGCCTGTAAAGTCAATCATTCCCCTCCTTTTACTACAAAATGTCTACCTTACATTTCCAATCCTCACAGTCAGTGCTGATAGCAATTATTCACTATTGTATCACAAGAGACCTATCCACATGTCCTTTCATCAGCCCCATCCAGATAAATTGGATACTACTCAGTGGAGAGTCTACCTTCCTCCATGCCC
>NW_006408599.1:6861504-6868221 GCF_000296735.1 Chrysochloris asiatica | reverse complement strand
TAGTTCCTGTGGCCCCGCTGGTTCTCTGGGAGCGCCCGCCCTCTGCACGGGTCTGCTCAAGCCCTGCACTCCAAGCTCCACAGTGGGCGGGTGCAGACCTGGGAGTGGGAGCCTAGTGCAGGCAAGTGCAGGTGGGTGGAAGTTCAAAATGCACACAACTCCCCAACAGTGTGATCCTTTGAAAAAGCAGTTTCATAATGTTGAAGGCTAAGTCTTACGTTTGTCCAACGGCTGTCTACTAGGCGGGGGCCTCCCCTATGCGATGCAACCCATCCTTTCTCCCAAGCCTGCGTATCTGTGCTGCCTGGTCAGGGAAGTGCTAGGCTCCCTCTTGAAAGCTTGTAAGCCAGTCACTTCTTGTCTTTGTAGCCCCCCACCCCCCACCCCCATTTTGGGTAGCCAATGTCCTGTCTACTCTGTTTATGGAGGGGTGGGAATGATCCTTGTTGTAAAGATGCATTCCCTCTTTTGAGCTACTGCATCCATATGTGTAGGTCAAGTTCATCAAATTGTATCAGATTACTCATTTTTTTTCTTCTTCTTCTTCTGGTTGAGCTCTGATCATGGAGCCATTGAAGCCAGGTCAAGTGCGTATTATCTGCAAATATGGTTGTTCACATGCATATGCCTTCTCTTCTTATCAGCTGGATGCTTCACTCTCCACTCTAGTCTTCTGTGGCTATGTCACTGACTCTGGGCCCAAGAGTCCCCAGATCTTGCCACACTGCTGGCCAACCAGGTCTCCACTCAGGTTCACAAGAGTCTATTGAACATTATAGGGCTTAGCTCGCAACTTCATTGCTGTTTTTCCCTCACTTCCCCTTATCAGTGATGAACGTGGTCATCAATCAGAGTGTGTATTCTCATTGAGTCCTAGTCTTGAAAGGAGGTTTGCCCTGAGAGGACCCGACCACTTGCCTTGATGTCTCCTGGGTGAGCAACTTGCTTGTTCTTATAGTAATCAGTCAGACTGCCATAATTGTTTTGTATTTTTCCTGTTGGTCTTTCTTTCAAAAAGTATCTTCTGTTCTTCTAGCCCTCCAGGCTGATCTGCTTGTCCTTTCAAGTGGAAATTTCCCACCTCAGAAGATTCTGGATGAGGTTCAGGATTCCACCTATGGTCTTATGTAATGCAAAAGCTCCACAGGAAGCCTCCTTCACTGGGCACATTGTAGTCCATCTTAGGTGTTTCAATCAGTTATAGGCGGAAGACAGACTTACAAGCTTTCTATGGTGATGTTTCTGGCTATTCCTTTCTCTTCCCCTCAAGTGTCTATTTTATAATGGTATGGCAGGGAAACCAAGATTCAAAAGACAGCCAAGCATCTTAACATTATTTTCCCCCTTTTCCACATTCCAATCATGTCTCAATCCCTGTATCCCAGAGCCCTGTTGTTCCAAGGTTGTGCATACATTATTTACCTCTGTCCCACTTAGCCCATGCAAACCTGCCTAATTGTTTCCTGTCTACTTTGTTCTTCCATTCCCCTTCCCCTTCTTGTGTATTGCCCCCTCCCTAGAACCCAAACTATCCTGTGTCTATTCCCTACACTGTGCTCCATGGTCCCCTCCCTCCCCTCACCTACCTCCAACATCACAGTAGCAGATATTTTATCTTGTTTCTAAACATGTGTTGATATGGTCATCTGCTTTTGCTTCTTGAACATGTTTAGTGTTTATCTGTGGACTTAATATTTATTTGAATATGTATTTTGCTGGGTTGTTGTGTTTTTTTTTTTTTTTTTTATGTTTACTGATTGCTTCCAGGTAGATGTGAGCAGGATGTGGGATTTCCTTTTCACTCTTATTGCTTAATTCAGAGTAAATTTCACAGGTGTTGTCTTCCTCCCTGGTATATGGCAGTTGATATTGGTTCTTGCCTGGATTTTGGTGTTTTATAGAGTATGATTGTAGCTTGACTATATGGCAACAATCGCTGTCTCCTCTTGGGTAATACAGGGAGAGAAAGAGTCCCCCAAAGGTAGAAGGGGGAGCATAAAACAGCATAACAGCAACAGCAAAAAAACAAACAAACAAGAAAAAACAAACAAAACAACAACAACAACAAAATAACTAGACTGGATACTATCATCTATAATCACAGAAAAGGGAGAGGCGGGAGAGAAGAAAAAAAAAAAAATCTGTAGCCTAATATAAGTATGACTTTAATTTCTTCTTTCAGCTTCTTGCCTTCAGAGCTACCTGAGAGATTTCAAGATGCCACAGCTGGTTATTATGCTGTCCCTCAGGATTTAATTTCATTTTTGGCCTGTTTTGTTTTTAAACTCTCTTTCCCTCTCCACACCCCTTGTTCTGGTTTTTCCATATTAAAACAACAACAACAAAAACACAGTTCAGTGCCAGCTCTCGGGCTGAGGATATCTGTGGGCCTATGTGGCAGAAGAACCCACCACGGCTAAGGGTGGGAGTGTCTGCTTACTCAGGCACCCCCTCTAGTCATCAGAATGTGGTGCACAAACAGTTGGGGGCCAATGAACAGATACCCAAAAAAAGAAAATCAGAACAAAATAAAACTGACCAAGTGTATTGTTCGCCTTTGCTTATAGGTTTCCATAGCATTTTTCCCTGGTTTGTCTGCTCTCTCCTTGTTCTTGACGTTTGGTCTCACCCAAGTTGTCAGCCCCGGACCACTGAGCCTGGTAGATTCAAAAGTATGTGATTTCTTACTTTTGCTACAAGTTCCACTAGCTATAAGCCTTCAAACCTTTTAAATACTCCTATCTATGTAGTTCCGATTGTTGGAGCTCTGCCCTGAATCTGCTTTGCCTGGTATTCGTTGGTATTGCTCATGGTGAACCTCACTGCACTTCCACCCTAGCTGCCTTCCTCAAATAATTTTATTTTACAGATGAAGAAACAGGGTTAGTTAACAAACTTGTGTTAGCCAGATCTTCTAGACTGGTGTAGCACTATAGGATAAAGCACTGGACTGCAAGTCAGTTTGAACCACAGGTCAGTGATTCAAACTCAACAGCCATTCCTTGGCAATTTTATACAAGATCACTATGTGTCAGAACTGATGCAAAGGCACTTGCCAGTAACAGCAGCACTGAACTGATAGCAACTAGAGAAACCTCAAGACTATTGCTGTGAAATATTCTTTGAACTTGGAACAGAAGCTATTTTTGGAGGTCACCTTTATGTGAAACAGTAGGTTGGTTTATAACTCCCATGAATACTTTGCTCAAAGGATCTATATTTACACAAAAGCAAACATGAAAAGGCTAGGAGGGAGAGGAAAGCTGGATCAATTGCAACAGAAAACAACTACAACAACAAAAAAAAACCACAATGAAAACAATGAGATGATGATGCATTGTGAAGATTATAACCAATGTCATTTAACAACTTGTATAAAAATTGTTAAATGGAAAAAAAAAATTGCTGGGTAATCTTTCATTTGAAACACAATAAAATATTTTTTTAAAAAAAATAAGCATTCTCTAACTTCACTATTCAAGTACATTACAGAATTAGAATCTGCCTACAGAGTTCTTCACTACCAATTTACTTGACGGCCTTATGTCATCTTTGACTGTTAGGTTGGGTTACAGACCACTCAGTGAATCTAACTGGAGGGTACGACTCTATCACCATTTCAGAACAGGACCCGATGGTCTTCTTGGGGATGGGAGCCAGGAGAGATGATAGATAGAGGGAACCAAGGTACTTTCAGAGCACTTTTAATAATCCTAACATCTCCTTATCTTGCTACACTGTTTTACAATTTATAAAGTATGGTTTCTCCTTGTTGTTATATAGTTTAATTAATGTTCAAATAAAATCTTATGTGGGGACATAAGAAGATTGGGGACCTATTTTTTTTTTTTTTAAATATGGTCTTTTCTTACTGCTCTCCTCCAGATCTTGGAACTCTGCAAGACCTCTATGGCTTACTACAATTTTGTGGAATAAAGTTCAGAAATGATTACAATAGATTCTGTGATCTCTTAGTTTATCATATTATAGAAAATGGCCCTGGGCAGTCTGAAAAATATAAAGGAGAAACCCAAGCTTTGTAACACAATTACAGTATAAGCTCCAAATAGAAACTTTAAAAATTTTAATGAGTGATCTGAAAACTTGGCATTGGTCTTGTCATACCAACTATTCTTTGATTTCTCAAAGGCAGGTCACAGAATTGAGTAAAGCATGAGATGTAACCATATGATCACTATAACCTCTATGTATTCATGTCCTCTTATCAACACTTACAAAAACTTCTGAATCTAAAGGAAGCTTAAAAAGATATGAGTGAATGACTGTCTTTCTCAGGTTTTGGTTCACATAGCTAATAGTGAAATCAGAAGTATGTATAAGTGAGGGTTGGAAATGTAAAGGTAGACATTTTCTAGTAAAAGGAGGGGAGTGGTTGATTTTGCAGTCTAGAAGCAGAGGTCCCTGCGACCATCAAGAGAGAAAAGCGGAGTGTGAGACCCTATCCAGAGAAGCAGTGATGCCAGAGATGGAGACAGAGACGATGACGTGGAGAGTTGGAGTGGCTGGGGACTCTAGACCCAGAGAGGGAGAGGGACCGTGTGCTGATGACCAGGTGGCAGGCTTGCAGGGTATACACTTTGGTTGTTTGATGATGCATGGAGGGGATGGTAACCATGGCAATGAAATGATATACGATAGGATAAATGTAAAGCTAATGTTCTCCCATGTAAACTATAATGTAATTCACAATAAAACATTTTTTAAAAAGTATGTATAAGAGTAAAAGCCTAGAGAGCCAACGTATGTAATACACTGATTCTAGGTGCTTGAATTATTCCAACTTGGTTAGCCTTTCTGATGTTGTTTTCCTTAGGTGCTGTTGAGTTGGTACTGACTCATAGTGACCTTATGCATAAATACCGCCCCATCCTGATAGTAAACAAATAATATTTCTCTCTTTCTCTCTCTCTTTCACACACCCTCTCTGTTATATGCACACATACATGCACACAGACACCTGGTCATTAACCTTGAAAAGCTACTCACTGGAGAAGGAAAGAGGATGGCCTGCTTTATACACTGCACAGAGTTTCATAAATGAGATATATTTTTGTTATTCTTATTTCCCTTTTCTTCTCTCTCTTTCTCCCTCTGACATTAGAACTTAAGCCAACACTGCCAGGAAGGTGTATTGCCTACAGGCAAAAAGCCCTGGCTACATGGGGTTTTAGCATGACCTGTGTTTGAAACAACTTGCCTTGGGCAATAAGTTTGGGGATGACCAACGTAATATGTCTCTGCAAGCCTATGGGGAGCTACTTTCAAATATACAGACAGCTCCTTCTGTACCACATGCCTGCCACTTTGGCAGTTTTGTCATTTCCAGTGTTATCCAGAGAAATTGACAAAAAGAACATGAAACTGACAGATTGAGTGAGGTATTTCTCTTTGTGTATATGTTATGTCTATGTATGTGTGTGTGTGTGCACGCACATGCTTCTACAAGAGAGCACATAGTGATTTTATTGTTTTAAAGGGAAGCTCTCCTTAGAAGTGGTCAATCAGTCACTGTCACTGGGGAAGGAGGAAGAAGAGGAGGTGGTGGTAAGGTGGGACACGCCAAGTTTTCCCAGAATACTCATTGCACAGGACGCTCCCCACAGCTGTTGCACACCCAATGTAAATATGGACAGTCCCATTCATCACCCAGCTCCCTTCCACAGCACACGTCTAAAATACAGCTATGATTTACTGCCTGCAGCTGGAACTGCACTACGTTTGTCTAAAACAGCAGCATTTAAAAATGAGGAGATGGAAATGGAGAGAGGCAAGGGTTACAGGGAGGGGGAAACTAATTTCAGTTTTCTGAAAAACGGGGAGAAGCCTGACAAGAGTGAGCAGTTCTAGTGGACAACTCCTTGGTTTGTCTTTATTTTATTTCCCCAAATACACTGACTTTCCTGTAACTCAAACTAAGATTTTAAATTACTAATGTCTCTGCCCATGACCCTGTTCTGAGAACCACCTCTTCAATCAGTATTGATGCAGAACTTCTGGAAGCTTCTTAGTGGATAAACATTGTGCAGCCCCAGCATGAGTGGGAAATAAATACCTCTTTTATTTTTTTTTCTTATTTGAAAAAAAAGTCTGTCATTCATTTATTCATGTATGTATTCATGCATTCATTTAACAAGTATCCAGTATATGCCAGGTTCTTGGCAGGCTACTACAGGTACAAAAAATTAAATTAAAAAAAATATCCTTGGAGAATTTTCACTTTAGTTATATCGGTCTCATCAATTAAACTAGGAATTTTCTTAGGCTTGCCACATAATAGATGTCCAAGGAACACGGAAGGCTAGAATAAAGCATACTTCTAAGTGACATGGGACAAATTCTTTCTCTTTGCAAATGGGATGAATTATTATGAAAGTTATCAGAGGAGCAGCAGTCCTGGTGGCGTACTGGAGTCCAGGCTTAACTGCTAATCTCAGGGTCAGCAGTTTGTATCTACCAGTTACTCTGTGGGAGAAAGATGAGACTTTCTGCTCCTAAAAGATTTATAGCCTTCGAAAACCCTGTGGAGAGTCACTATTGTTTGAACCCAACTTGGCGGTACACAACTGTCCACCACACCATCAGAGTACAGAGGAAATGAAAGATATTTATAATTGTTCAGCACAAATATGTTAACATGAGTGGAAAAATTATTAGAGGTTTCAAAGAGGTTTTTTTTTTTTTTTTTTTTTTTTTTTT
>NW_006408599.1:6860644-6861404 GCF_000296735.1 Chrysochloris asiatica | reverse complement strand
ATTTCTCATCTCTGGAGATCTGGATGTGGTTCAGGTTTTTACCTATAGTTTTATGTATTGCAAAGGCTCCGCAAGAAGCCTTGTTCACTGGGTACACTGTAGTCCCAATTTAGGTATTCCAATTAGTTATAGGCAGAAGACAGACTTACAAGCCTTCTAGTGTGATGTTTCTGACTATTCCTTTTTCTCTCCCGCCAGTGTCTACTCTGTATTATAGTGCAAGGAAAACCAAGATTCAAAAAACAGCCAAGCATCTTAACACGATTCCCTCCCTATTCCAACCATGACTCAATCCCTGTATCTCAGAGCCCTGCAGTTCCAAGGCTGTGCATATATTGTCCTTTATCTCTGTCCCATTTGCCCCATTCAAACATGCCCAATTGTTCTCCCATCTGCCCCATTTCTCCACTTCCCTTTCCCTCCCTGTATATTGCCCCCCTCCCCAGCACCCAAGTTCTCCTGCGTCCAATCCCGCCCTGCGCTGCCCCCTGCCCCCTTGCCCCCACCCATCTCCAACTTCCCAGCAATCAACAGAGACTTCCTCCTACCCCTCTATAGTTTAATTTCTTTTTCTTAATCTTTTACAGTAGGGGTCCCATGCAGTATTTCTCTTTTTGTGACTGACTAATTTCACTCAGCATAATGTCCTTCAGGTTCATCCGTGTTATGTGGTGGCTTGCCGCTTCCTTGCTATTATTCAATGTAGCATAATATTCCATCGTGTGTATATACCACAATTTGTTTATCCATTCTTCAGTTG
>NW_006408599.1:6837136-6851884 GCF_000296735.1 Chrysochloris asiatica | reverse complement strand
TTTTTTTTTAGACAAATAAGTAGGCAGAGTCACAGGAGATGAATTTGAGGAACAACAAATTTGAAACAGAAGCATAAGTTAGCAGCCTAGTTTTGCAGTCTGGGAATGAGATGATGAGCACTTTAATCAGGGCATAGAAATAGAAATATATAGAAGGTGAAAAACATTCTAGGATTGTGTCAAAGGAGGAATTTATAAGAGTTAATTATTATTTCAATGTAGAAGTTATTGTCCATGATGATTTGTTCTCTAAACCGTCACTCAATACACAATAAAAAGTTCTGTTAAAAAAAAGAAGTTAATATCTTTAGCTTCTAAATCCACTTTTTGTTCTTGTTTAGTGATGCTAGAATTGAGGTTCTACAAATATAGCACCTGGCTTCCTGGAAGTTTCTACCACTAGGGCTACTAGGATAATATAAAACCCAAATAAACAAGCAAACAATAAACAATAAACCCCTTGCCATCAAGTTGACTCCAACTTACAGTCACCCTTTATAGGGTGTCTGAAACTATAAATCCTTATGGGAAATGACAGTCTCATCTTTCTCCCACAATGGATGGTAGGTCTGAACTGCTGACCTTGAGGTTAGCAACCCAACCCCTATCCAACAGTGCCATCAAAAGTCCTTACAACAAATAAAAGCAAAAACAACTTTCTCCTTTCTATTTTGCTTTCTCTTCTCGACAGAATTGATTCAAAATGACACTTTTAAACTGACAGCACAATAGTTTCCATATCCCAGTTTCTTTTCTCATTCACATTTGCACCTGCTTAGAGGTAACTTAGAGGACCAGTGCCCTCTCCTCAGGCATCAGAGCTTCAACTCCTTCTTTGAGCTTCTAGATTATGATAACCACAACTTTGTCTCTTCGTACTTGAATGATAGAGACAATTACTACTTCCTACAGCCATTAAATCTATTCTCTATCTCTGCCTTTCTTTCTCTATCTCTTGCTCTCCCTGTTGATATTGTTGCTGTTGTTAGGTGACTTCAAGTCCATTCTGATTCATAATGACACTATACACAAAAGAAGGAAGGACTTCTGGTCCTGTACCACCCTCACAATTGTTCTGATGTTTGAGCACATTGTTGTTGTCACTGTGTCAATCCACCTGGTTGGGGGTCTTCCTAGTTTTGCTGAACCTGCATTATACCAAGCATGATGTCCTCCCGGGACAGATCCCGCCTGACAAAATGACCAAAGTACGAGAGATGAAGCCTTCTAGCCCTTGTATCTATGGAGTGTTCTGGCTCTACCTCTTCTTAGACAGACTTGCTTGTTTTAGCAGTCCATTGAACTTTTCATATTCTTCACCAAGACCATGTTTCAAATTCATCCATTCTTATAAGTTTTTCCTTATTCATTGTCTAACTTTCAAATGCATGAGACAATTGAAAATACCAATGGTTTGGCTTAATCTTCAAAGTTACACCCTTGCTCTTTAACACGTTAAAGAGGTCTTGTGCAGCAGATTTGCCCATCTTCTTCATAACCCAGTTTCTCATACTATTTTTTCAGCAAATAGGTTGAAAAAGCATGGTGAAAGGTTACAACCCTGGCACACACATTTCCTGATTTTAAACCACTCTGTATTCCTTGTTCTGTCTCTTGGTCTGTGTCCCTCATGGGCACAAATGAGCATTCTGAAATACCTGGTCTTCACAACGTTATGCATAATTTGTTATGATCCACACCATCAACTGACTTTGTATATCAATAAAGCACAAGCAAACATCTTTCGGGTATTCTCTGCTTTCAGCCAAGATTCATCTGATACCAGTAATGATATCTCTCATTTCATATTCTCTTCTAAATATCTGACATCTCCTTATCTATTTACTGTTGCAACCATTTTTTTCTTTTAATAACTTCAGCAAAATGTTACTTGCATGTGATATTAATGCAATTGCACGGTGATTTCCACATTCCATTTGGTCTCCTTTCTTTGGAATGGACACAAATATGAAACTCTTCCAGTCAGTTGGCCAGGCAGATGCCATATTTCTTTGCATGAACTAGTAAATGCCTCTAGCACTGCATCAATTTCTTGAAACATTTCAAATGGTATTCCCTCAATTTCTGGATACTTGTTTTTTGCCAATGCCTTTGGTGCAGGTTGGACTTCATCCTTCAATACCATCAGTTCTTTATCATATGCTACCTCTTGAAATGGCTGAATATCAATCAGTTCATTTTGGTATAGTAACTCTGTATTCTCTCCAACTTCTTTTAATGCTTCCTGTATCATTCAATATTTTGCTCATAGAATACACCACTATCTCAAGTTGAGTCTGAAATTCTTTTCTTTAACTCTTTCAACTTAAGAAAAGCTGAATGTGTCCTTCCCTTTTGGTTTCCTAACTTTAGGTCTCTGCACATATCATATTTAATTTTTCTTCTTGGGTTGCACTTTGAAATTTTCTTTTCAGTTCTTTTAATCTCTAATTTCTTCCAGTTGCTTCAGCTTCTCTACACACAAGAGCAAGTTTCAGAGTATCTTCAGACTTCCATTTTGATTTTTTTCCTTCCCATCTTTTTAATGACCTTTAGCTTCTTCGTGGATAATGTTCTTGATGTCATCTCAAAACTCTTCTGATTTTTGGTAATTAGTATTCAATTCATCAAATCTAGTCATGTATTTGAGCAATTGATGATGTCAATTAGATTCCTGGTGTGGTCCAAGTATTCAGTGATTGTTTACATTATTTAAAAAGGTATTTGCAACGAATAAGTCATTGGCCTTGCAAAATTCTGTCATGTCATCTCCAGCATCATTTCTATCACAGAGGTTATATTTTCCAACCACCAAGCTTTCCTTTGTTTCCAACTTACACATTTCAAAGACCAGAAATTGCCAATGCATCTTGAGTGCATATTTGACCAGTTTAATCATCACTGGCTTTAATGGTTGGTGCATAGATTTGAATATCATGGCATTAACTCATTTTCTTCATAGGTGTATTGATATCATAGGCAGCATTGTACTGTAAGATAGATCTTAAGTTGCTCTTTTTAACAATGAATGTGACATCCTTCCTCTTTAATTTGTCATTCCCAGCATAGTAAACCATATGATTGTCTAATTCAAAATGGCCACTATCAGTCCATTTCAGCTCATGAATGCCTAAGATATTGATCATTATGCATTTCATTATGATGACTTTCATTTTACTAAATTCATACTTTTTACATTCCATACTGTGATTATTAATAGATGTTTGCAGCTGTTTCTTCTCATTTTGAGCTGTGCCCCATCAGCAAATAACAGTCCCCAATGTTTTTTTGTTTTGTTTTTCATTCACATCATTATGGTAAGCTCTACTTTGAGGATGCTGCTCTTTCCCCAGTTGTAGTCTGAGTGCCTTCCAACTTGATGGGCTCGTCTTCTGGCACTCTATCAGACAATGTTCCCCTGCTATTAATAAGGCTTTCAGTGGCTTACCATGAAATGATCTGTCTCTCCTTCTTCCTACTCTTAGTCTGAAGCTGAAAACTGTCTCCCATGGGTGACCATGCTGGTATTTGAAATACTGGTGGCCTTGCTTCCATTATCACACTAATACATAAGTCACCACTGTATGACAGACTGACTGACCAGTGGTGGTTCTTTGATACCTGTATAATCAATTGTCTATGTTATATCTTCTCTTTAAAAAACCATCTGATAGAACATCCATTTTCCTGCCTAATTCCTGACCCTGACCAATAATTATTGCTATACCATTTTTATGAAATAAGAAGACAGTTACTATGATATTAAAGAAGAGCAGTTTTGCTAGGACAAGACAATGAACTTGGTCTAGGTACAGCACTCTTGGTGAGCATATAGAAATGTGGATTTAAAAAAAAAGAGAATGATTACAGTTGGAGAGGATGTTGTTGTTGTTGTTGTTAGGTGCCATCGAGTCGTTACCAACTCATAGAAACCCTATGCACAGCAGAATGAAACACTGCCTGATCCTGGGCCAACCTCACTATTGTTACCACGCTTGAGTCCATTGATGCTGCCACCTGGCCAATCCATCTCATTGGGGTCTTCCTCTTTTTCTCTGACCCTCCACCCTACCAGACATGATATCCTTCTCCAGAAACTGGTCCTTTCTGACAATATGTCCAAAGTATGAGAGATGAAGTTTGGCTATTCTGGCCTCCAAGGAGCACTCTGGCTGCACTTCTTCCAACACAGATCTGTTGGTGCTTTTGGCAGCCTATGGCACTTTCCGTATTCTCCTCCAACACCATAACTCAAAAACATCAATTCTACAGTCTTCCTTATTTACTGTCCAGCTTTCACATGTATATGAGGCTATTGAAAATACCATGGTTTGGATCATGATAGGGAAGGATAAATATTTACAAAGACTTCATAATAAATAAAGATGATCTAGAAGACACATATCATGTTAGCAATATCATAGAAATGTGAGATAAATATTGAAACTGCTTGAACTATGAAGTGTGTCATTGCTACTGCCTGTGATATAAACAGAACCTTGATGGTTCAGAGGTTTTGCACTTGATTGCTAGCTGAAAGGCTGGTGACTTGAACTCACTCTGTGACGCTGCCAGAGAAAGAACTGTTGATCTGCTTCTGTGAAGACTACAGCCAAGAAAATTCTGTGGGGAAGTTATATTTTGTCACATGGGTTACTATGAATAATAATTACTCTAGGGCATTCAATAATAAGAACAAAGTAAATGCTATAGTATGGAATTTGCACTTTATATTAGGAGGGTATGCTTTGAAGCTTTCTAATTTCTATAAGTAAACTGTGTTGCTGCTAAGTGCTGTTAAGTTGATACCAACTCTTAGTGACCCTGCAAAGAGTTCCTAGGAGCAGCTGGTGGGTTTGAACTGCTGACCCTGTTGTTTGCAGTCCAGTTTTGATCCTACAATGCTATACCAGGACTCTGTATAAAGTAAATTAATCCCTTATACATCCCTTTGTTACTGGCAGTCAACTTACTTTATTTAGTTCTCTTAACTTCCTAGTGGGAAAAAATTGGAGTTGAGAAAATTTTCATTTTATTCATGAAATGTAAGAATCTTTCCAAATATAAGAGCTAGAACTCCAAACCAGCCCACTTCTATTCCAATCTAAATAATATATGTGTTTCTGGTACAATAAGTAAATCAGTATTCAAGAGTAAATCTTTAGAATAAAAAAGACTTCAGATATGCAGAGTCTAAAAACTGAATCCAAATTGGACTTCCAAGGCAGGAAGAGCATTGGCAAGATTAACCTGGTTGTGAAGATTTGAGTGCTTGGAATAACATGAGACTTGGAATGGTTATTGTCTAATACAAGCATTTGAGATATTATTGTAGTAACATGAGCATCCTATAAATTGCTTCTGTTAATTGGGGTTACAGTAGTAGAAACAAATTAAGAATCAGATGCTTTTAAAATTTTAAAAAATAGTTAATAAAATGGCTACATGAGTAAACAGGTACAGAATTTATAGAAAATAACTAGTTGATATATACATTTAAGTTTTTTATGTTGGTTAGTCAGGGGGGTAAAAAAAGTTTTTCACTCACCTGAAGCTGGTTTGTTGAGAAGGTGGTTTATCAGAGAGAGAAGCTGAGTTCAGGTTTGCAGATGCTAATTTTGACTAGATAAATTGATAGTGATGAATCACAGTGGCAAAGTTCAAAAAAATTGTAGATGTGTGAATTCACTTGTATTACAGGAAGGAAATAAGATTGCTTAGTTCAAAACCCTTGCTGGAGACCCATGGTGAGTGTGTGTGCAGTTTGCTCAGTCTTCCCCATTTAGGAATGAGATGAGACAGAGCAAGAACAAGAAGTGGTTAGAGAGAGAGAGACTTCTCACTTTTAGATCTTCAAAAAAATGAGTTGCTTTCAACTTTTCTTTTTTACTTTTAAATAAACTCAATGAGAAAATCCAGTGTACAAAGCAAATCAAAACTAAGCTATTCAGATTTTAGCGGACGTGTCTTCATGAATCTCTTCCCGTGTGACATTTCTGTACTCTTCCATTTGTCCTACAAGTTACCTTCTGAAGCTCTGATAGAGAACCGACATTTCCGTAAAGCACAGCCAGAAAACCACCGAACTAAGCCTCATTTTTACATGTGCTAAGGAACTCTGGTAGAGTAGTGGTTACGAATTGGGCTGTGAACCGCAAGGTCAGCAGTTCGAAACTACCAGCAGTTCCGCGGGAGAAAGATGAGGCGTTCTGCTCCCGTAAAGATTTAGAGCCTCGGAAACCCTGTGCAGGGTAGCTATGAATCGGAACCGGCTCCACGGCACTTAACAACAACAACAACAAACCAAAGTCAAAAGACATGGAGTCACTTCTAGTCATCAGAATAACTCCACAGCAGAATAATTCAGAGGAGACCTAATATTTTCTGACTGCATTACCACCACTTTTTAATATATAGAATTAAACATTCATGTTTACTGCTGTTGTTAAGTGCCATCAAGTCAGTTCCAACCCATAGTGACCCTGTATAGGGTTTTTAAGCAGCAGCTGGTGAGCTTGAACCTTGTGGCTCAAACCAAATCTGCAGTCCAGCACATTAACCCACAGTGCCACTCCAGGACTCCCATGTACTAGACCCTAAAATTTGTAATTGGTTGTGAATGATTACACAACTTGAGGAACACAATCAATGTCATTAAGTAATATATATAGAACTTTTGAACGGTGTATGTTTTGCTGTGTATATTCTCAACAGCAAATTTTTTTTTTTTTTTTAATGTAGCTATTTGTGCCAAAAGTGTGTTATGAGGAAAGGAGGGTAACTTCAACACACAGACAACTATTCAGGCTACTTCAGGCCATGTGTTTTTCCAAGCACCATCATCTCCTTACCAGAATTTCTATCAATAGTTTCCATCTTGTAAAATATCATCTTAAAGGTAATGCTAAGTTACAACTCACTGGTAAAGGTTGCTTCACTGGGACGAATTCCAATGTGTTAAATGAATAATGAATGTGATCTGGAAAGACTGTCTGAGTGACTGTTAGACAGATGTTTCCACATGTGGTGGTGGAGCTGCAGTGGTATCATGGGGTGATAGAAGGTACATTGAACTAGAAGCTACATGACCTGAATTCAGTCCCAACTCTGCCATTATTATGTAAATAACTTATAGTTAGCTATCATGATTTATATAGAAAACTGCATATATGGAGGTGAACATTAAGATAAATGATCATACAAATATTGTCACTCAACAAACTTAGAAATAGATGTCAAGCCTTGTCTCTTTCTAAAAGATTAATGTGAGATTAAAGTGCTGTCTAGGGAGCAGCCTAAAAGATCTTGTGGTAAAATCTCTTCATTTCAAATGTCTGGACATGATTAGTTTAAGAAAGTGACCAGTCCTAGGACAGGTTGTGGTTTAAGAAGTGTCAAAGTTAACATCCAGGCCTTATTTGTCCTCCCATTGTATTGCTTGCACCTGGAACTAAAAGCCATTATCTGTGCTAAACTATTGAGATGATTCAGTTGATTTATATATTGACTATTCACTATAAGTTAATTGCTAAGATCTGTCTTGTGGAAAACACAATAATAAACAAAATGAGAGATGATTCTTTGGATTAAAAGTATCAGAAAGAAACCTAAGCCAACTTTAACAAAAAGTGGAATATTCTGTAAAAATATTGGGTATTTACTAAATCCAATGAGTAAAATGAACATTGTTCAAGGGGAGTGACGATCAGGGAAGTTTCAGGGAACTAAGGAGTCAGAGTCCTGATATTTTCTTTTGATAATAACTCATTTGAGCTGCAAGGTTGGAAGTTCAAGCTCACCAACCACTCCTCGGAAACCCTATACAGCATTGCTATGGGTCGGAATCAATTCGATGTCACTCAACAACAACAACAACAACAACACCAGTATGGCTCATCTGTTCTTCCCTTTGAAATTAATATTTCCAACAAGAGAAAACCTTACTGTCCCAATCGACTCAGTTCTCACTCCAAATCAAACCTGCTTTGTCCAGATGTGTGCAGATAACAAGTGCATCGTGGTCTTGTTTCACCCCTTTTGATGGTGGTGGTGGTGTACTGTGGAGTCAGCACCAACTCATAGCGACCAACTCATAGGGTTTCCAAGTCTTTATAGGAGCAGAAAGCCTCATCTTTCACCTGTAGATGGCTGGTTGTTGTTGTTGTGTGCCGTGGATTCGCTTCCAACTCATAGAGACCCTGTACAGGGTTTCTGAGGCTGTAAATCTTTACGGGAGCAGAAAGCCTCACCATTCTCCCACAGAACAGCTGGTAGTTTTGAACCGCTGATCCTGCGGTTCACAGCCCGGTTCATAACCACTATGCTATCAGAGCTCCTTGTGGTATGGCTGGTAGTTTCATGAATTTATTTAATGGATGTACTGTATAATGGGTGATAAGCACATAAAAAGAACTGTAACCAGAGCAAGAAATTCATATGACATAACAGAAGTTAAGTAAAAAAGGACTTTATCAACTTAAAGGGTAGAGAAAACTTTTGATAAGGGAATCAGACTTTTTTATTGACAGTTGTTTTGTCAGAATTTCCCAATAGTGTGAACACCAAAAATTTAAGTGAAGGGTATTTTTCATTGTTCTTCATTTTCCCTAAAATACATACACAAAAACATGGCACATTATTCTACAAAAGTAACATTTGAGAGCATAACAAAATAATCAATTGCAAAAGCCATATTTACAAACCTATTCTGAATAAGAAAGTTCTCATCCATCCCTATAGAGTAGTGCAAGAGAAAAATAGGAGAAAAAATGTGGCACATGAATTTAACTATAAAGGAACACAAAAATTTGTATTTAGCAGAAAATAGGACTGTGGTACAAATGCAGAAGGTGGATGATCTACAGCATTTTGAAGCACATTCTGAAAATCACCCTTGCTAAATTGGGAGAATCTGTGAATAGTCAATATTGAAGCAATTGCCTCAGACTCTGGTTTGAAATAAGATAAACAATTCAAGAATAATGAATTTACCACTCATGTGATTAAATAGATAACAATTTGGGAAAATGAGTATGTAAGTGCAGTTTCTGATCTGGACATAAAGCATGTCCTTCCATTCTGATACAGATAATGAGAAACATTACAATATCTCCTGTACTCACCAACAACATGCTTCTACTTCTTCCCATCTCTAATCCAATCCAGTATGTAAAGATCCTGCATCCCTCTCAAAGTCTTCTATTGTGTTCTTAGTGCTAATGCAGTACAGTCCAGATTCCTTAGATCATTGTAAAAATTCTAATTACATGGTGTCTAAGTATATATCGTTTTCCATTATATGGCTCCATGAATGCTGCTTTGCATTTTCACTCATTCTTTGTTTTTCTTATGTTAAGCTCATGGATGAAAATAACCTTTTTATCCTGAGTTAGAACTTACACAAATGCTTCATCTATAAAATTATTTCCTCTATTCATGGCAATTTGTATGTATCCTCTTGCTTTCTTTATGCGTGCGTTTTTAATGTTTCATTCATTTAATTCTGGACTTTTAATAAACCATATGATTCCTGAGTAGGAACTGTGTAAAAAACAAAACAAAAAACTACTATTGATTCCTACTGATAGCACACTGGAGTCCTGGTGTGACACTGTGGGCTACTGGGCTGGACTGAAAAGTCATTTGAACTGCAAGATCAGTGGTTCAAGGTCATAAGTTGTTCCTTGGAAACCCTATAGAGGGTTGCTATGTGTCGGAACTGACTCGATGGCACTTAACAACAACAAAGTAGCACCCCATCTAAGGTTTCTGAAATGGTAAATCTTTCCTAAAGCAAATTGCCTCACCTTACTCCTGTGGAGCTACTGGGAGGTTTGAACCACCTATTTTCTGGTAATTGCCCAATGCCTAACCCACAGCACCACCAGGGCTTCTTAGGGATTGGCTGCTGTACTGGAAAGAGGAAAAATGACAAATTTGCTATGAAAAATCACCATCTCTCTTCTTGTTGTTACTTGCCACCAGCTAGTACTCACTCACAGCACTCTTATGCACAAGAGAACCAAACACTGCCCAGTTCTGCACCATCCTCACAATCATTTTTAAGCTTGACCCATGGCTGTTGTCACTGTGCCAATCCATCATATTAAGTTTCTTCCTCTTTTTCGCTAACCCTTCATTTTACCTAGCATGATGTCTTCCTTGAGGAACTGGTCCCTCCTGGTAATATGTCCAAAGTATAAAAGACAAAGCTTGCCATCCAAGCTTCTAAGGACATTTTCTGGCTCTACTTCTTCCAACACAGATTTGTTTGTTCTTCTAACAGTCCATGGCACTTTTAATATTCTTCTCTAACATCATAACTCAAATACATGAACTCTTCTATAGTCTGCCTTATTCACTGTTCAACTTCCACATGCATATGAAACTATTGAAAATTCCATAACTTGGGTCAGGCACACTTTATTCTTTAAACTGCCATCTTTGCTCTTGAACACTTTCAAGGTGTCTTGTGCATCAGATACGCATAATGCAATACGTCATTTCATTTATTCACTGCATGTTTCATGAGTGTTGATAGTGGATCTTAACAAAATGAAGTCTTTGACAACTTCAAACTTTTCTCCATTTATCATGAACTTATTTATTTATACAGTTGTGAGGATTTTTGTTTTCTTTACATTCAGATGCAACTCATAATGAAGGCTGTGGTATTTGATCTTCAATAAATATTTTAAGTTCTGTGCACTTCAGCAAGTAAGTTTGTATCATCTGCATATCACAGGTTGTTAATGAGTTTTCCTCCAATCCTGAAGTCATGTTCTTCTCCATATAATCCAGCTTCACAGATTATTTTCTCAGCATAGAGTTGGAATAAGTATGGTGAAAGGATACAACCCTAGTGCACACCTTTCCTAATTTTACACCATTCAGTACCACCTTACCAAACATGATATCCTTCTCCAGTGTCTGGTCCTTCCTGACAATATGTCCAAAGTATGGAAGATGAAGTTTGACCATCCTGGTCTCCGAGGAACAATCTGAACGCACTTCTTCCAACACAGATCTTTTGGTTCTTTTGGCAGCCGATGGCACTTTCAATATTCTATTCCAACACCATAACTCAAAAGCATCAATTCTTCCACATTCTTCCTTATTCATTGTCCAGCATTCACATGCATATGAGGTTATTGAAAATACCATGGCTTGGGTCAGGTGCACCTTAGTCCTCAAGCTGACATCTTTGTTGTTCAACACTTTAAAAAGGTCTTGTGCAGCAGATTTGCCTAATGCAATACATCATTTGATTTCTTGACTGCTGCTTCTATGAGTGTTGATGGTTGATCCAAGAAGAAAGAAGTCCTTGAAAACTTCAATCTTTTCTCCATTGATAAGAATGTTGTTTATTGGTCCAGTGGTGAGGATTTTTGTTTTCTTTACATTGAGATATAATCCATACAAAAGGCTGTGCTCTTTGACCTTCTTCAGTATTTTAAATCCTCTTGAGTTTCAGCAACCACAGTTGTATCATCTGTATATCGCAGGTTGTTAATGAGTCTTCCTCCAATCCTGATGCCATGTTTTTCTTCATATAACCCAGCTTCTTGTATTATTTGCTCAGCATACAGGTTGAATACGTATGGTGAAAGAATACAACGCTGTCAGACACCTTTTTAAATTTTAAACCATTCAGTGTTCTGTTCCAACAACTGCCTCTTGGTCCATGTACATATTTCTCATGAGCACAATTAAATGTTCAGGAATAGTCATACTTTGCAATGTTGTCCATAGCTTGTCATGATCCACACAATTGAAAGCCTTTGCATAGTCAATAAAGCCCAGGTAAACATCTTTCTGGTATTCTCTGCTTTTAGCCAAGATCCATCTGATATTAACAACAATATCCCTCATTCCACATCCTTGTCTGAATCCTACTTGAAACTGACCCTTATAAGTTCTCTGACATTTTTATTTATCTTAAACAAAGTTTTACTTGCATGTGATGTTAGTGATATTGTCCCTTGATTTTGTCCCACAATTTCCACATTCCATTGGTAATGAGCACAAATATGGGTCTCTTCCAATCAGTTGGCCATGAACTGTCTTCCAAATTTCTTGGCATACATGAGTGAGTGCATCTAGTTTTGTTTCAGTTTGTTGAAATATTTCAATTTGTATTCCATGGATTCCTGGAGGCTTGCTCTTTGCCAATGCCTACATGAACTTTGTATGTCTTCCTTCAGGCTCTTGATCATAAGCTACCTCTTAAAATTGCCAAACATTGACCATTTCTTTTTGGTACAGTGACTCTATGCATTCCTTCCATCTTCTTTTGGTATTTTCTGCATCATTCAATATTTTACCCATACAATCCTTCAATAATCCTTCTGTAAGTTACTTTTTATTACCTAGGAAAATGAGCTAATGATCTCATATATTATAGAGATAACTGCAAAGTATATCTGAATTTATATAATATTTTTATAATTTGGTTTGTTAATGAAACTATTAACATTATTTTAAATTCATATATCTATTTTATCCAGGTCTCTTCTGGTTGCAAGGAAGCAGAGATCAACTAATTTAAGAGAAATCAATACCTTTCAGAATCCAAGAAATTTTAAGTACCAAAATTGTTGAAAATGATAGGATGCAGATGAGCCTTAGATTCAAAAGGACCAGTGCCTGAAGCTCCACCAGGAATGTCCTTCCAACTCTCATTCTGATTCTTTGTTCATGTTGAATGAATTATATCCACAGCATGGGCAATATGGCCACTTATATCCAGAACTCTACAACCTACAGTTCTGTCATAGGAAAAAGACTCAATTTCTCACAATTCAAGACAACCCTTAGAAGAATATTGATTGACCTGGCTCAAAAACCCACCATTAACTAATGATAATCTTTAGTCCATAGAATGGAAACCTAGCAGACAGGGCACTCTTTCCTACTGACCCAGTTGAAGGGCATTCTTGTCAAAAAAAATAACACTGATGCCCATCCACAGACTTTCAGAGTTTCTAACATAAAAGTTTTTAAAATACTGTAACAAGCATGACAAAAGAGATAAAGTATATTTTATGCTTTACAGAGAATATCTCCACAAAAATGGAAATACTCTGGACTTTTTATAACACTCAAGACAAGTATATACAGATGACCTTCAGACCCATCAAAGAATGCTCTTTCTTAAAAAAAAAACTCATTTAAGTTCTTAATTGCATTGTAAAAACCTTTGCCTACATTATCTCTCTGCATGATCCATTTTTATTAGCTGCCTGTGGCTAGACTACATATAGACAGAATTGGATCCAACTTTCTCTCAAACACATAATCCATGTGAGTTTGGTTGCATTGACTAAATTATTTTCTTATCCACATTGATACGTGCTACAGGTGCCAGCCATTAAACACCTGTCAGTTTGTATTACCGTGGTAGAATACGTGTTACTGTGAAGCTAAAAGCTATGCCATCAGTATTTTAAATACCAACAGGGTTATCCATGGTAGATAAGTTTCAGTAGAGCCTCTAGACTAAGTCAGACTAGGAAAAAAGGCCTAGCAATTTACTTCCAAAATAAGTCAATAAAACTCCTGTGAATCACAACAGAATATTGTTCAATATAGCTGGAAGAACAGAGCCCAAATTAGAAGGCATTCACAATACATACCGGCCACAATAATGGATATGGCATGAGGCCAGGCAACATTTTGTTCTGTTGTACATGAGATCACCATGAGTTAGAGTTGACCCAGTGACAACAGGTCTTAGCCATTAGTTCTTCCTTAACAATAAAATCCAAATGTAGGTCTGATATGGGGTAAACAAAATAAATTGGTTTCTATTAAGTTAATTCTGACTCATTGTCACCCTATGGCTTTGAATTGACCCAACATCAATGGGTATAGATGATAAGGAGTTGTTGTTAGTGTTGATGGTGGTGGTGGTTATGTGCTGTGGAGTCAATTTTGACTCATAGCAATCCTGCATAGGGTTTCCGAGGCTGTAAATCTTTATGGGATCAGAAAGGGTCATCTCTCTCTGGCAGAACTGCTGGTAGTTTCAAACAGCTGACTGTGAGGTTAGCTGCCCAACTTGTAATCACTATGCAACCAGAGCTCCTGGTTGTTATCGTTTTTGTTGTTAAATGCCATCGAGTTGATTCCAACCCATAGTGACCCTGTATAGGGTTTCCGAGGAGCAGCTGGTGAGCTGACCGCAGATTTTGCAATTCAATTGGCTTTGCAGTCTGGCTCATGTGTTTTGGGAGCAATTGCTTATTCACCCCAAAAGCTAGGGTCCAATTCATAAGATGATTATGGATGAATTTACAGACTCTTACATCTCTAATCTGAATTTAAGTATTTCATTTTATTTGAACAATCAATGCCCATGGACATATTATTGTTGTTAAGTGCTGTTTAGTCTATTCCTATACATAGTGACCCTGTGTATAGTTACTGATTAGTGGCTGGTGGATTTGAACCACCGATTTGTTATTGCAAGTCCAGTGTTTATTTAGAGCACCTCACCAGGACTCTGCCCATGTGCATAGCAAAAAATCAAATGGTGCATTGCATTAGGCCAATCTGCTTCAAACGACCTCTTAAAACTCTTAAAAAAAAAAAAAAAAAAAAAAAAAAAAAAAAAAAAGAATCTGAAAAAAGCTAAAATTCATGTGGGAAAACATTTTGAAAAATCATAGGAACTTTTATTAAGCAAAAAATATCAATATTTGAAATGATTATTTCTTTTTAAAGCTCTTTAAAAAAAAAAAAAAAAAA
>NW_006408599.1:6827120-6837036 GCF_000296735.1 Chrysochloris asiatica | reverse complement strand
AGATTAAGGTTTTCCTTACCCAATCCATGGTGTTTTCAATCATCTCACATGCATGTAATCATGGGACAGTAAAAAGTGAAGACTGAGATATATGTTGTTGGCAAAGAATATTGACTATACGATGAAGTACAAACACAAAATAAAACAGATGTATTGAAGGAAGTCAAGCCAACTTCTTCTTAGAAGCAAGGATGACTTGAATCTCACTTATTTTGGATAAGTTACCAGGAGAGACCAATCTCTGGAGAAAGACAGCATGCTTGGTAAAATAGAGACTCGGTGAAAAACAGTAAGACCTTTAATAAGAATTGACACAGTGACTACAATAATGACCTCAATCATGCCTATTGCTTAGTGAGTAGTACAAACCCGGGCAAAATTTTGTTCTGTTTTACATAATTGTTGTTCCTATTAAATGTTGTAGAGTCAGTTCCTTCTAATAGCAGCCCTATGCATAACAAAATGAAACACCGCCTGGTCCTGTGCCAGTCCCACAACTGTTGTGTTTGAGCTCATAGCTGTTGCCACTGTGTTAATCAATCATGTTGAATGTTGTCCTCTTTTTCTCAGATTTTCACTTTATCAAGGTCCAATGGACTGATCCTTCCTGATACCATGTCTAAAGTAAAAGAGACAAAATCTCACTATCATCACTGTAAGGAGCATTCTGGTTCTACCTCCTTGAAGACAGATTTGCTTGTTCTCCTGGCAGTCCATATATTGTTCTCCAACACCATAATTCAAATAATTCCTCTAATGTTTTACTTATTAGTTGTCCAACATTCACATGCATATGAGACAATTGTAAATATCACCATAATCTTCTGAGTTGACTGCTTTGCTTTTAATTTAACTGTACTGAAAAAAACTTATCTGCAACAAGCCACTGATTAAAGACACAATCTATAAACATATTTTGTTTAGAATGGTGGTTGTGGTTGTGTGCCTTGGAGTTGGTTTTGACTCATAGTGACCCTGTATGGGGTTTTCTAGGCTGTACATCTTTACGGGAGCAGAAAATCTCATCTTTCTCCTGTGGAACGACTAGTAGTTTCGAACTGTTGACCTTGAGGTTCGTAGCCAAACTTATAACCACTACGCTACCAGTGCACATATGACTTGGAGTGCTAGTAGAAATACTCTTTTACTTACTTTAGTAAAGATGAGATTTTACAATAGTCAGACTCTAAATGGTAATTAAGACTGTGGGAGGAAATAAGAGTTTTCAGGGAAAGAGTATAAAACAAGAACGACCTCAAGATTAAAGCAATATCTTTATCTAAATGTTGGTGGACTAACAACATTTAGGTAATATCTGAATAATTATTTTCAATTTGCAAATTGCACTCACATCCAATATATCATTTAAAACATACAAGCTTTCTTGAGTAGGCAGGCCAACATTATTTTCCTTACTTCATAGACAAAGAAACGGGTGCTGGTAATTTTTAAGTTGTTTTGGCTAGTAAATCATAGAGACTAATATTCACTGGGAACAGTTCCAATTGCATTGCAAAGCATACAATTAAGAGAAAAAACAAGTAGAATGCACTGTATGCTTAATAGGAATGGAGGGAACAATGATGTATTCGAGTGGAATTAGCAGATCTTTCTTAGAAGAAATTTCCATTATTTCACCAACTGTTATGAGTTTCTTTGGGAGATAGAGCTTCTGACTAGGCATTTATGGTCTAATATTTTACAAGTTAGTATTTTTAGTAAATATTTTGAAGTTCTGAATAACTATTGTTACAAGAAAAATAAGTGTTTCACTGTTTACTACAGTATTATTGAAGATTTCATAATAGTCTGAGCAAGATATTAAGAATGAGTTGCTTTTGTACCTTAAATGGCATAATCTTTACAGACACATCCTTTGATCATCCTATCACTTCAGACCAAATTGTAACAAACGTATATCCTCTGAAGTAGAAACTGATGTTAACAATTCCATCTATGTTGTGCAGGAGAAAAATTCACTGACTGGGACAGGAGAAAAATTCAATAACTGATTTAAAATGTGAGCCATCATTAAGGTAAAGCTTTTGACTATATTAATCTCACCTATAAATTTTTAACCTTGGGTGACTCAGAACAAACTAGAAAAACACACTTGGTTTTTATAGTTTCTGTTTTACTCACAGAATATTTATAAGCCACATCACCAAGATTTCAAATGATTTAAGGTTCTGAAAAATGTAAAAATTACTATTAATAGTTATATGGTTTGTTATATGTTAAAAGTATTCTAACATATAATATTTAATTCTATAATCACTAAAATCTTATAACAAGACAAGATAGGAAATTTTACTCCTATTTAATTTTTTTTAATGAGACGAAATAAAGGTTATGGAGGTTAAGACTTGCTTATGTTAAAACAATAATTAATAGTAAAAAGTTTAATATAAATAATTGATTAAGAGCTTACTATATGCCAGGAATTGACCCAAGTTCTTTACAATTATATTACTTACTCCTCACAATGACCTGAGTATTATTATCCTCATCTCATAGATAATGAACCTAAACCTTAAAGAAGAAAAGACAATTGTGTGAAATTACACTGAAACTTTGTAATGGAACTGGGGGACAGAGTTAGTCCTAGGCTTACCATTACACTTTTTTCTTACTAGTCATTCAGTCATTATTTGTTGAGCACCACTAAAGCTGAAATACACTCACTGTTGTTGGTAGGAGCTGTCAGGTTGGTACGGACTCATAATGACCTTAATGACAACAGAAGGAAACATTGCCCAGTCTTGTGCTAATCTCTCAATTGTTGCTACACGTGAGCCCATTGCTGCATCCACTGTGCCAATCCAACTCATTGGGGGTCTTCACTTCATTTTTGTGAGTGACACTCCACTTTACCAATCCATTTCTGTATTAAGAGACACTAAACATCTACAAATTACTGTTTTACATATACTGTAGAGAAAAATTAACCCACTGCCATCTAGCCAATTTCAATTTACAGGACAGAGTAGGACCACTGATTAGGATTTCTGAGATTGTAAATCCTTCTCCTGCAGATTCAATGATAGGTTCCAACTGCCGATCTTGTGATTAGCAGTTCACTGACTAACCCAAATTTCATCAGTGCTCCTTAAAGAGAACAGTTGTTGTTAAATGTCATGGGGTTGGTTCCAACTCATAGAGACCCATTTGTATCGCAAAAATTATATAATTAAAAATAACAAGGTATTTTAATACACAAATATAGAGATAGGACTCTTCTTAAAAGCTTATAATTCGGTTGTTGTTGTTATGTGCCGTGGAGTCAGTTCCGACTCACAGCAACCCTGTACAGGGTTTCCAAAGCTGTAAATCTTTACAGGAGCAGAAAGCCTCATCTTTCTCCCGTGGAACAGCTGGTAGTTTTGAACTGCTGTCCTTGAGGTTTGCAGCCCGATTTGTAACCGCTAATTCAGGGGGCTTCCGTAAAGACATAATTCCAAAATAATGGTATAAATTCTATAATGGAGACAGGAATGCAGAGACACCTGAGATTTAGAGACGACACACAGAAAAGATAACAATTAAACTGGGATTTAAGAGGATTAATAGGAATTGTCAATCTCTGATGAGTGAATCAAAGGGGTCAGCATATTAAAAAACAATCATGCCATTGTGTCAGTAACTTCGAAAACATAAGAGAAGTATTGGGTGGCTGCATAAGGGTTAAGTGAGGAATGGTATAAATCAGGTCACTGGATTGTGATGATCTCCCTCAGAACAGTAAAAAGGAAGCCTTAGAGAATTTAAGCCACCAAAGGCACCCAGGAGGATAGTGCCTAAAGCAAGATGCTCACTCCTGGTTAGAATAGCTCTGGAGCAGTTCAGGAGAGGGATGAATGGGGAATCATCTATGTAATTATAGTGGGCAAAGCATCAAGATCACAAGTTTGAGTCTGAATAAACAAATTGAGATAACAATTGACTAGCCTTATCACAGCAAGAATTTGTAAATCTACTAAGCACTAGCCAGTAAGGTCAATTTGAACTGCAAGGTGACAGTTTGAACCCACCAACCGCTCCTCAGAAACCCTATAGGAAATCAACTTGATAGCAATTAACAGCAACAAATCGATTTTATTTTTATCCATGTTCTCCTGAATATGCCCAACAAATACCACCTCTTTCTATTGAAGCCTTTTCTGCGGGATCTCACAACTGGGATCAACCTCTTTTTTCTGATGAAGTCCTGTCACACTTCCTCTGTCAAGACACTTAGCAGAGTTTCATTGACTTCAAAGTTAATTCTCTCCACTGGTCTGCAAATACCTACAGAGGATGATCAATGTCAGATGCAGCTTAAATCCACCACCAACTTAACTGACTGTTTGAAGCATAGGTAACTACTCAATGTTTGTTGAAAAATGAATTTCTACCTAGTCCCACTACTAACAAGGTAGGAAACACTGAGTTTAATAGGGAACTTACTTCATGGCAGGATGCATCTGTTGTCCACCACCATAACATTCCATAAGGCCCATCATAAAACTTTGCACCTTCCAATGTAACTCACTTTTAGATTTGGTTAGGTCTGTCCAGCTTTGAATCTTGGTAGTAGTTACATTAATTAAGGAGCTATTAATGACTATATTTCATTATGTAGCTCTCAGATCTTTATTTGATTGTTTTGTCCTCTAGTCAAGACTATTTCATATATCACAGCCCAACAACTTCAGCACATTCAAAAGTCACAAACTCAAAATGGACTCGAAAACACCCATTTTTGACCTCTTCCTGAGCTGTATTTGGAAGCCTGAAGACATCAATTCCAGTGTCATTCCCATTTTAATACATTCATTTGACAAGGTATCAACCCATATAGCATTACAACAGTTTCTACTGCAGAGATTGGGCAGGAGTCACATGACCTTTTAACTATTTCTACTGTAAATCAGTGGATGTTGATTAAAAAAGCTAAGGATTTCAACTGTTCAGTTTTGCTAACTTAATAACACCAGACTTTCATATTATTTTGTGATGCTATCAGCTGAGTTAAAACATGTGTTGGCACCAAATGAAACTATAATGGGGAAACACTTTAGTTTGAATGGGAGAGAGTTCCAATACCATTTTAAATCCAGATAACGTGTCTCTTAATCTCCCTTATTCGCATCACATCAATCACAAGCTTCTGTGCCAATTCTAAATATCTCTTGCATGATATTTATTCTCTAAATATATCTTACATGATATTTATTCTCTAAATATCTCTTACATGATATTTATTTCATTGCCACTACTGGCTCAGAGCCTTACTATTCAACCTGCTCTTTTAAATAACATCCTTAGTTATTTCCATGTCTAATGTTTCCATACACTACTACCTATGAACTCCCATTATTTTATAGCCTCCACAAAACATCCAGAATGGCATTTCTAGTAGTTACATCCTGATGTCGTACTGTAGGATAAGCACTTGACTGCTAGCCATAAAGTGGACATCTCAAACCCAACAGCTGCTGGAACGCACTGCATGGTACTTAACAATGACTACAACAACAACATCCAATCAAGACACTCACCTGTGGTTATTAGGTGCCTTACAGTGATTCTAACTCATAGTGACCTTATGCACAACAGAATAAAGCACTGCCTGATGCTCTGCCATGCTTGTGATTATTGTCCCATTATGTCCACTGCTGCTGCCACTATGCCAGTAAATGTCATTGGAGGTCTTACTCTTTTTTGTTACCCTACTAAGCATTGTGCTCTTCTCTGGGAACTGGTTCCCCCTGATAACATGTCTGAAGTATGAAAGACAAAGTCTCACCATTCTCACTTTAAGAAGCATGTGGTTACACTTCTTCCAATGCAGATGTGTCTGTTCTTCTGACAGTCCATGGGATTTTTAATATTCTTCTCCTAGGACATGACATAAATGCATCAATTTTTTAAAAAGTGTTTATTGTGAATTGAGTGATAGTTTACATGGGAGAACATTGGTTTTACACTTATCCTATTTTATTTTATTTCACTGCAATGATTACAATCCCCTCTGCATCATCATTCAACAGTATTTGCCATTCAAAAGTATTTGCTTCTATTCATTTCAGGTTTTTATTTGTTTTTTTGTTTGTTTGTTTGTTTCCTGGATTACACAAAAACACTCAGGAATATATAATAATTTAAACAACTGAAGGACACATTTTGCAAGCTTGCTTCCTAGACACCAGTCCACAGTCTTTCTCTTTCCATGAGTATAGAGTCATCAGCTGCTCTATCTCTCCATGTTAACATCTCTGCCTCCATCTCTGGTGTCACTGCTTCTCTGGATAGGGTGCCACCTTCCACCCATGTTCTTCTCCCTTGATGACCCTGGGTTCCTCTGTTCCTGGAACGTAAGATCAACTACTCTGCCCTTTATGTTACACAATTTCTGCCTTCACAGTTGTGACAATAGCAATTCATCATGATAACAATTACTCACTATTGAATCATAAGAATCATGTCCCTATTTCCTTTCACCAGACCTGTCTAGACAAGATGAAAACTATTCAGTGGGGATTCTACCTTCCCTTGCACACTCTCAAATGAAACACCTTCTTGAAAACTTGCAAGCCAATCATTTTGTACCCTTATTTTAGGTAGCCAGTGTCTAAGTTGCCTGTCCCTATCAACCTGTGTATAGAGGGAATAGGATTGATCCTTGGTGTGAAGACTTCTTCCCTCTCAGTTGACATTTTGAGTTGCTACATCCATAAGTATAGGTCAAGTTCTTCTAATTTTAGCAAATTACACTTGTTCCTTTTTCAATTTCTTCTAAAATCTTCCTCTAGTGAAATTCTGATCATCAAGCCCTCTAAGCTAGGTCAAATGGGTATTATCTGCAAGATTGGGCATTCTTGTGCTTCTCTTCTCACTTCATATTAGCTGGATGCTTCACTCTCAGCCCTATCCTTCAGTGGCTATGTCCTTGTCCATGGGCTCAGGAGTCTCCAGGTCACACCGTACATTGGACCAAATGCATCAATTCTTATTTGCCCTTCCTTATTCACTGTCCAACTTTCACATGCATATGAGGCAATTGAAAATACCATGGCTTGGATCAGGTGCAATTTAGCCCTCAAACTGACATCTTTGCTCTTGACTATTTTAAAGAGATCTTCTGCAGCAGATTTGTGTAATGCAATATGACCTTTGATTTCTTGACTGTTGCTTAAGTGAATGTTGATAGCGGATCTAAGCAAAATGTAGCCTTAGACAACATCAATCTTTCCCATATTTTTCAAGATGTTGTTAATTAGTCCAGTTGTGAGGACTTTTGCTTTTTTTACATAGAGGTGCAACCCATACTGAAGACTGTGGTCTTTGATCTTTATCAGTATTTTAAGTCCTCTACACTTTCAGCAAACAAGGTTGCATCATCTGCATATCACAGGTGGCTATGAGTCGTCTTCAAATCCTGATGCCACATTCTCCTTCATACAATCCAATTTCTTGGATTAGTTGCTTAACGTACAAATTGAATAAGTATGGTGAAAGGATACAACCCTGACTCACACTTTTCCTGATTTTAAGCCATTCAGTACAGTGTCCCCTTTTTCTGTTTGATTGGCTGGCTTTTGGTATATGTACAGTTCCTCATGAGCACAATGAAGCCTCTGGAAAATTCTAGAAAGCCTTCACATAATCTGTAAAACACAGGTAAACATCTTCCTGGTATTCTCTGTTTTCTGCTAATATCTATCTTATGTCAGGAATGATTTTCCTTGTTCCATGTTCTTGCCTGAATCCAGCTTGAACCTCTGGCCATTCCCTGTGGATGGGCTATTGCTGCTGTTTTTTGAATTAATGATATTGTTTGATGATTTCCACACTTAGTTGGTCACCTCTCTTTGGAATGGGCACAAACGTGGATCTCTTCCAGTCATTTGGCCAAGTAGCTGTCTTCCAAATTTCTCGGCATTGAGTGAGTGGGTGCCTCCAGGGCTCCATCAAATAGACTATATGAGGGTAGATGAGCAAGGGAAGACCACTTGATATTGGCTCCATCTAACTGTAGCATAAAATCTTAACTCTTTTGATGGGCAGACAACCAACTACATAGTGTCTCTTCACACCAAACTTAAAAAAACAAAAAATAAAACAACAGTTAACCAACAAAATAAAATTCAACATCAATATTTCATAGACTTTCTTGCCTTTTGCACACAATTTTCCTCCATCCAGACATGTCCTTCACTTGCTTGTCTACTCTCATAAATCCTACCTATCCTCTGAATTAGGTAGAATATTCTTCATCTCATATCACCGCTCTTCTAATGTCTTCCCTCATCACCTTCCTCAGTGAGAGGTGTAGTCACTCATTTAATTTTATTGATCATGTATAATATGGAGATAACTTATCCAATTACATCTCCATCAGATGTTCAGGTACATGAGTCAAGAGGGACCCTGACTTTTCAACTCTTTAGCTTCTGCACTCTGTTACAAGCATGGGTCAGGGTAGAAACTCTACAACTATTTGTTGAATGATTCTATTCATATTTTTGGGGGATCAATGCCTTTATGGTCCCAGAAAGACACTTCTATGCCATTCATCTGTATCTGCAACACCCGAGCATTCATTATTCTATTAATCTTGGGTGGCGCCCACATTGCAGCTGGTATAAAATCAACCTTCATATAGATGGCACTTCTGCCCTGCTTTGATCACCAAAAAACTATAAGAGGAAGTAGCCAGTTTAGGTAGATAATTGATGGGTATCAAGTGTCCCTTTGTATAAAAGACTATTGCTTCTAGACTGATTGCCCAAGGGCTAAAGAGACTCCTAGGAGACAGCTTGAATGCCTTATTTCCTCTGACTATCTGCATTTTCCTCCAAAATTAAGGCACCAAAGGACAGGACATGCTTTGAGTGAAGTGATAGTCTCAGGGCTGGTGCATTTTATGAGAAATCTTCTTTTCATGGGTCAGTCTGCTGTTGCCATGTTAGAAGCATGCCTAGCCTTGAAGTGCTGGAATTGCTATGCACCTACTTTAATTTAAAAAAAAAAAGAAAATGAAAAAATAAAAGAAAGACAGAAAACGTATGATTTACTAGGGATTATTAGTTTAGGAGGTTTTTGACAACTTGATTTGCTCCCTCTTAATTAGTTAATGTGACAACCTGTAGCTAGGCTTATAGCTTATTCTCCAGGCTTATAGCCATGATATATAGACTCTATGATCAAAATGGCTGGGAAAAATAAACAGAAAATCTCTGTACCCTCCTTTATCTTACAAAAAAAAAAAAAAAAAACTTTTTTCTTGTTTGCTTGTTTTTTCTACAGATTGAGGAAACTGATGCTCAAAAAATAAAATACTTGGAAGTGGTTTGCTCAGATTCATGAGAAATATTCATTACAGAGTTATGGCTAGAACCTTGGTCCAATGTTCTATTCATACAACACTATGCTGCCTGTTGCAAAGTGGGTTTGTTAAAAATTAAGGAGATGACTCAATTCACCATACAAAGGTTCAAAGAAAAATTAAGGAACTATTCACAGAAACAGGAAGTAGAATAGAAGTTACCAAGGACTGGGAGAAAAGCAAATGAGAGAGTTACTGCTTAATGGGTATAGTGTTTCTATTTGGAATGATGAAGAAATACAACGGGGTTTTAAAAAAGTTCATGAATAAACTAAATGAAAAAATAACGAAACTTTTCCATGACTTTTTGAAGCAGATACTGATGATAGTTATACAACATCATGAATGAAATTAATGCCACTGAATTGTGCATTTAAAAATGATTAAAATGGCACATTTTAATATGTTGTTGTTAAGTGCCTTTGAGTTGGTTCTTCAGAGACTCTATCTCTCCCATGGAATAGCTGGGAGACTTGAAACGTTGATCATTTGGCCCACAGTCCAGTGCTTATCCTAAATAGACACTAACCAAATTTTATTATAATT
>NW_006408599.1:6823259-6827020 GCF_000296735.1 Chrysochloris asiatica | reverse complement strand
AGTGACCCTATACAGGGTTTCTGAGGCTGTAAATCTTTAAGGGAGCAGAAAGCCTCATCTTTCTCCCATGGAACAGCTGGCAGTTTCGAACTGCTGACCTTGCGGTTTATAGCCCGATTCATAACTGCTATGCTACCAATAAATTCAAACAGTAAAAGATAAAATACCAGTCTGAAACTCAGTAGATAGATGAGGAGAAAGAGGAGAAAAAAAAAAAAAAAAAAAAAGGACTAGAGGAGCAGCCAAACTTGTTGATTAGTATTGCTTAATACAACTACTCTACACCCACTTATACCATGCCAAGCCACTGATTAACATTTTCTTTTAGTGCAGATTTCATAGGCAAAGAATCAATACATCACCAGCATGAAGGATGTTGTTTTCTGGGTACCAGGTGAGCTCCTGGGAGCATTATCTGAGTCATAATGAGAAGGGTTGGACTGTAATGAAAGTCCTGAATTATACCACATTAAGAATTGCCTCCTCCATGAAGCTGGTAAGCTACTAAAATAATCCCTTGTGTGGCTTCAGCCATAACCATCAAATATTTAGCATAGATTTTGGCTAATATGTTTGACATACCACTAAGATATTCTTCTAAAGCAGGAAGCTGGCTTTAATACCCATTAAGAGATGAGAAAGAGAGCCTTGGAGATATTAACTGGACAAGACATGTATTCTGGAGTAGCCAAATCAGTCCCTTAGATCCCTTTACTACAATAGCCCCTCCCTGCTTCTTTTGGCTTCCAGAGCAGAATGAACAGCATTTTGACAATTCTCTTTATGGTCTGTCTCCAGCTGCTATATCCACAGCCAGAGAGCTCATGACCATTGGCTGGCATTAAACTTCATCATTCTTTCCCCTCCATTACCATTCCTGAGCCTACCCCTTCCCATGGTTCAGAAGTCCACTCTACATCAGCGGCCCTCAGTCTTTACCTCCCTCCTCTCCTTCCCCCTGAATGACTCATTTTGTTTACTGAGCAGAGAAGCTAATAGAATGCAGCAGAATTTAAGCTTCCTGGGGCCTTGCTTTACACACTGACAAAATCATTCTTTCTCACTCTGTTAAATATTCATGGATCTTAGATTTTTAGATAACAAAGGTACATTTTGTTTGAAAATGTGCTGATCCAAGACTTACTGGTTTGCATTGATTTCCTTCTCTTTGCATTTCTGTTGCATTTGAAATCAAGAGGTCCTCAATCCACTTCTGAAATATGGATCTGAATCTATCTTTGGTTTTCTTTTGAACTTGATTCTTATTTGGTGAAAGGGCTGATGTTGGTGGACATCTTGCATGTTTTTCTGTCTCTATTGGCATTGTATATAAACATATGTCCACACAGAGTAAAACAGCATGTTTTCCAGACATCTCAGCCTAATTTTAATATAATTTTAAGGGATTTTTAGCAAAAATTTGATCTATTTTTATTTCAAATATTTGAAATACAGGATAACATAAATAAAGATAGATTTATAAAGATGAAGAAGAAGCTTACCCTAGAATAGTCCAGAGATTGTAAAAAATGAATTGGAAGCAAAATGGTCTCCATTTTAACACAAGAGGAATGAGAGAAATAGTCTGGCATAAGAATTATAAAAGAATAAATAGGGCATGAGGAAAAGGACAAGTCCTGAATAATGTAAGTTAACAGTTAAAACATAAAATTTGAGTTAACAACAGTACAAGGTATTCAGATTCTGGAAGTTATAGGGATTTTTTTTTTTTTTTTTTTTTTTTAATTCAAGATGGTCTCACATACATTGCCACATGAAATTAAATGAGAAAATAACATGATATGAAAACAAAACAAAAAGATGCAAACAAACTAAACAACTGAGTATATTCTTATTGTGATATGAGGATACATTACCTTAATTGTTGTTGTTGTTAGGTGCCATCGAGTTGGCACAACACCCTATGTACAAGAGAACCAAACACTGCCCAGTCCTGCATCAACCTTATAATCCTGGCTGCATTTGATCCCATTGCTGCCAAGTTGCCAATCTATCTCATTGGGGGTCTTCCTCTTTTTCCTTTAGGCTCTACTTTAGGAAACATGATATCCTCCTCTATAGACTGGTCCCTCCTGATAATATGTCTGAAGTATGAGAGATCTGTACAAGCCATCCTGCCTTCCAAGGAGCATTCTGGCTTTACTTCTTCCTACACAGATTGGTTTGTTCTTTTTGCGGTCCATGGTACTTTAAATATTCTCCTCCAACACAATAACTCAAGGCATCAAATCTTCTATGATCTTCTATATTCACCATCCAACTTTCATTTGTATATGAGGTTATTGAAAATACCATGGATTGGATCAGGCCAACCTTAGTCTTCAAACTGGTATCCTTGCTCTTGAACACTTTAAAGAGAACTTGTGCCACAGATTTGCCTAATGAAATATGTTGTTTGATTTCTTGACAGTTCCTTCTGTAAGTATTTGATGATTGACTGAGAAAAATGAAGTCTTTTGTAACTTTATTCCTTTCTCTATTTATATGGATGTTGTTTATTGGTCCAGTGGTGAGGAATTTTAAATTGAGCTGCAACCCATATCGAAGGCTGTGGTCTTTGATTTTCATTAGCAAGTATTTTAAGTCCTCCTCTTTTTCAGCAAGCAAGGTTGTGTCATCTGCATATCACAGATTAATAAATCTTCCTCCAATCCAGATGCCATGTTATCTTCATATAATACAGCTTCTTAGATTGTGTGTTCAGCATACAGACTGAATAAATGAATACAACCCTGGAAAACATCGTTCACAATTTTAAACCATTTAGTCTCCCGTTGTTCTGTTTGAATAACTGCCTCTTCGTCTTTATATAGGTTCCTCATGCGTACACTTAAGTGTTCAGAATACTGATACTTGTCAGTGTTGCCCCTGGCTTGTCATGATGCACACTATTAAAAGCCTTTGTGTAGTCAATAAAGCACAGGTAAACATCTGTCCAGTATTCTCTGTTTTTAGCCAAGACCCATTTTATGACAGCAATGATATCCCTCAATCCACATCCTCATCTTATTCTGGCTTAACTGACCCTCTAGCAATTGAGTTCTCTGTCAATGTATGGTTGCAGTCATTTTTCAAATTATCATTAGCAAAATTTTAGTTTCATGCAATATTAATGATGCTGTCCAATGATTTCTGCATTTCATAGGGTCACTTCTATTTGGAATGGGCAAAAATATGGATCTCTTCCAGACAGTTGGCCAGGCAGATAGCCTCCAAATTTCTAGGCATAGATGAGTGTGTCCAGTGCTTCATTGGTTTGTTGAAAGACTTCAATTTGTATTCCATCAAATCCAACAGCCTTGTTCTTTGTCAATGCCTTCAATGCACCTTGGAATTCTTTCTTCAGTATCATTGGGTCTTGATCATATACTAACCCTTAAAACGGTTGGACGAAAACCATTATTTTTTTGTATAGTAACTCTGTGTATTATTTCCATCTTCTTTTGATACTTTCTGCATCATTCAATATTTTGCCCATAGAATTCTTCAATATCGCAAGTTGAGGCTTTAGTTTTTTTCTTCTGTTCCCACATGTTGAGGAAATCTGAGTGTGTTCTTCCTTGTTGATTTTTCTAACTCCAAGTCTTTGTACATTTCTTTATAATATTTGACTTTGTTTTCTCAAACTGACTTTTGAAATTTGCTATTCAGCTCTTTCACCTCATCATTTCTTCCATTTGATTTAGCATCTCTATACTGGAGAGCAAGTTTTAGAGTCTCTCCTTTTTTTTTTTTTTTTT
>NW_006408599.1:6771194-6823138 GCF_000296735.1 Chrysochloris asiatica | reverse complement strand
CTTTTCTTTCTTTCTTTCTTTCTTTCTTTCTTTCTCTCTCTCTCTCTCTCTCTCTCTCTCTCTCTCTCTCTCTCTCTCTCTCTCTTTCTTTCTTTCTTTCCTCAAGCATATATAATAATTTAAACCACCAGAGGGTACATTCTGCAAGTCTGCCTCCTGGCCACCAGCTTCTCAGTCTCTTTCCATGAATCTAGAGTCTTCAGTTGCTCCCTCTCTCCATGTCCCCATCACTGTCTCCTTCTCTGGTACTGCTGCTTTTCTGGATAAGGTCCCACATTCTGCTTGTGCTCTTCTCCCTTAATGGTCCTTGGGTCCCCTGTTTCTGGACTGTAAGATTAACTACTCATCCCTTTTTGTTACAAAACTTCTACCTTTAAAATTGTGACAGTTGCAATTAGTCATGATAAAAAATACTCACTATTGAATGAAAAGAATCTTATCCCCATCTCTTTTTACCAGACCCATCTAGACAAGATGAAAACTATTCAGTGGGGATGCTATATTCCCCGACACATTCTTAAACTAAACTCTCTCTTGAAACCTTGTAAGCCAGTCACTTTGTGCCTTTATTGCTCCCTCATTTTAGGTAGCCAATGTCTATGTTGCCTGTCCCTATCTACCCTGAATACAGAGGGTATAGGATTGATACTTAATGTGAAGATTCCTTGCCTCTTTGTTGGTATTTTGAGCTACTACCTTCATGAGTATAGGTCAAGTTCATAAAATTGTAGCACTTTGCCCTTATTTCCTTTATCAAAAATTGTTTGTTTATTTTTATCTTCCTTTAGTTGAATTCTGATTATCAAGCCTTTGGGGCTAGGTCAAATGGGTACTATCTGCAAATTTGGGTGTTCTTATGCATCTCCCTTCACTTCATATCAGTTGGATGCTTCACTCTCAGCTCTAGTCCTTTGTGACGAGGTCCTTGTCCATGGGCTCAGGTGTCCCCAGGTCTCACCACACTTTGGAACAACCAGCACTTCCTCTTCGCTCTCTCATCTCCAGGTCAATGGGAGTCTAGGGAACATGGTTGAACTCAGCCCATTTCTTCATTGCTGCCTTTCCCCCTCTTCCACTCACCAATAGACCAATGTGGTAGCCAGCAAGCTTACATGCCTGCTCATGTGTTCCCTTTGAGTTTTAGTCTTAAAGGGGGGCTTGTCTTGAAGGGATGTGATTACTTGCCTTGATGGCTTCCCAGTGAACAACTTGTTTATTCTTATAGTAGCCAATCATACTGCCATTTTTGTTTTTCCTGCTGATCTTTGAAGATGTATCTTCTGTCACTCTAGCTGTTCCAGGCTGTTCTGCTTGTCTTTTCTAGTGGAAATGTCCCACCTCAGAAGGTTCTGGATAGGACTTAGGATTCCACCTAAGATCCTATATACTGCAAAGTCTCTGTAAGAGGTCAATTTCACTGGGCAAGTTGTAGAATCCCTTTTAGGTATCCCAATCAATTATAGGCTGAAAATGGGCTTGCAAGCTTTCTGTAATCATGTTTCCTGACATTCTTTTCTCACCCACTCATGTGTTTATTTTACAATAGTAGGCAAGGGATACCAATACTTATAAGACAGTCAAGCATCTTAGTATTATTTCCCCTCTTCAGACTATGCCTCGATCCCTGTATCATACAACCCTGTTGTTCCAAGGTTGAGCATGCATCACTATTTACCTCTGTCCCATTTAGCTGATGCAAACCTATCTCAGTGGTCCCCTATCTACCTAGTTCTTCCACCCCTTCCCCCTTCTTGTGTATTGTCCTTCCCACACCCAAAGTATGATGTGACAGTCCCCTACCCTGTGCTGTATTATCACCTCACCCCACCTCCCCCAAACCCTCACTCACCCCCACTGGTAACCAACATTTTTTTTTTCTCTCTTTTAGTATGGGTATCTTTTCTTAAGCTTTTACAACAATGGTCTTATGCAATATTTGTCCTTTTGTGACTGCAGAGTCACTTTTGACATCTATTTTGGTCTTTTCATTCTCTCTTGTCTTCTTAATGACCTTTTTCTTTATCTGTGATATTATCCCACAACTCTTCTGATCATCAGTCTTTAGTGTCTAGTGCATCAAATCTGTTCTTGAGATGATCTCTAAGTTCAGGCAGGATATGGTCAAGGTCATATTTTGGCTCTCATGAACTTGTTTTAGTTTTCTTCAGCCTGAACTTGAATATGCACAGCTGATGGTCTGTTCCACAATGTACCCCTGGTCTAGTTTGGGCTGATGATATGGAGCTTTATCATCATCTCTTTCCTATGTAATCAATTTGATTTTTAAATATTCCATATGGTGCAGTCCATGTTCCTTTTCATCTTTTATGTTGTTTAAAAAGGCATTTGCAACGAAGAGGTCATTGGTCTTGCAAAATTCTATTGTGTGATTTCAGCATCATTTTTATCACCAAAGCCATAATTTCCAACAATTGACCTTTCCTCTTTGATTCCAACCTTTGCGTTCCAATCACCAGTAATTATCAATACATCTTGATTGCTTGTTTGATAAATTTCACACTAAAGTTGGTAGAATTAATCAATTTAATCATCACTGGCTTTAGTAGTTGGTGTGTAAATTTGAATAATAATAATAATATTATCTGGTGTTCCTTGTAGGCATATGGATATTTTCCTCACAGACAGCATTGTTCAAGACAGATCCTTGATATGCTCTGTTTGATGATGAATGTAATGCCATTCCTCTTCAGTTTGTCATTCCCTGCATAGGAAACTATGTGATTGTCACATTCAAAGAAGCCAATACCAGTCCATTTCACTAATGCATAGGATATCGATGATTTTTCATTCCATTTCATTTTTGACAATGTCTAATTTTCCTAGATTCATACTTTATGCATTCATGTTCCTATTATTAATGAATGTTTACAGATGTTGCTCTTCATTTTGAGTTGCACCCCATCATCAAATGAAGATCCTGATGGATTTACTCCTTTTGAGTCATATTACCTGGGCAATGTCTAACTTAAGCTTTGGAGGAAGAAAGATAGAGATGGATGTTTATTTGGTTTCAGGTTCTTTCAGTGCAGAAATTTAATTAGGATTAGACAAAGATTCTGAAAATATAGTTTAGAATTTGTGAACATTTTGGTTGGATGAGTCTTGTGATGTTATTAAAAATTGAATCATTTGTTGTTTATTTAAATTGATCTCTTTCTTAGGATTCTGAAATGAACAATAAAGTTATTTATAATGTATATCTTTGTGGCTATCAGTTTCTTGGAATAGCAAATTTATGTAGATTTTTTAAAAATCAGGTAAAACCATGTTATTGTAAGTAGATGTGTGGGTATAAGTGATTTGGGTTCTAATAATTTTTATAAACTTAATTTGGAGTCCTGGTGTGGCATTGTGGGATAAGCACTGGACTTCTAACTGATAGGTCAGCAAGTCTAGCCCACCAGCCACTTCTTGGATGCCTTATACAAGGTCTATGATCTGACTATGAGTCAGAACTGACTCAATGGCACTTAACAACAACAACAACAATCTCAACCTGTGGAAATGTGATGACTCTATAGGACAAGCACTAGACTGTGAATCACAAGGTAAGTAGTTCAAGCCCATCAGGAAACCCTTTACATGGTCACAATGAGTCAAAAAAACAATCTCAACCTAATTCTTGAAACCCTTTATTAAATGTCTGCTAAAGGTTCATTCAGCCTCAAAGAGATTGGAACCAATATTGATATTTATTCTAGATTTCCACAATAAATGTAATTCAGGTATTTTTCAGTCCCTACTTCTCATTCTCTGGTAGCATCATGGTTACAAACCAGGCTACTAACCTCAAGGTCAGTAGTTCGAAACTACCAGTTGTTCTGTGGGAGAAAGAGGCTTTCTGCTCCCATAAAGATTTACATCCTTGGAAACCCTATACAGGGTCACTATGAGTCAGAACCGACTCCACAGCACACAACCACCACCACCACTTCTCATTTCATTTTGTTAATTAGCTCACTAAGAACTGCCTTCCTTGAATTTGCTTGCTCATGGTGGTTGTGGTTATGTACTGTGGAGTTGGTTGCAACTCATAATGTAGGACACTAAATATTTACAGAAAGCTTTATCTTTTTTTATCCCAAGGAGGGGCTGGTAGATTCAAACTGCTAATGTTTAGCAGTCCAAACATAGCCTGCTACACTGTTACAGAGCATCTACAGATAAGGTTGCTATGAATCAGAATGGACTCAAAGGCATACAACAACTAAAATATTTGCATCCTCATCCTTATAAGTTACTCAGCATCTCCCAGCCCATTCTTGGACACTATGAAAACTTTCATTTTAGTTTTCCCATAGATATCAACATCATTCGCTGGTTTAAATTTGCTAGTTTAAATTTCTTACAGAGGAAATATGATTCGTACTGCTTATCTTGTATGCCAGATAATTTTATGGTTGCCTTCTGCCAAACCCACCATTTGGTCCTTAGAAACCCTACTCATGGTTGCTAAGAATTGGAACTGACTCGACAGCACTTAACAACAACCACAATAGTTTCAGTGTCTAGATGAACTGTTTTGGGAGACAAGTGTCCTACTCTAATTTGTAAATTGTATCATGCAATAGATAAGTATGGTAAAAAGATACAGCCCTAGGACCCTGCATGATTTTAAACCATGCACTATCCCTTTGTTCTGTTTGAATAACTTCCTCTTGGTCTGTGTACAGGTTCCCCATGAGCACAATGAAATGTTCTGGAATATCCACTCTTTGTTACGATCTGCACAATCAAATGCCTATGCATAATCAAACAAGTACAAGTAAACATCTTTCTGGTGCTTAAAATACTTAATTTTCTTATGTGGAACATGTACAAAGAGTAAGATTCATCTGTTTCAACAGAACATGAAGTTACTGAATGGTTTAAAAATTAGGAAAACTTTGTGTCAAGATTGTATTCTTTCACCATACTTATTCAATATTTATGCTGAGCAGATAATCTCAAAAGCTGGACTATATAAAGAGGACCACAGCAATAGGATTGGAGGAAGATTCATTAAGAACTTGTGATATGCAGATGATACAGTTTTGTGTGTACACAGTGAAGAATACTCAACACACTTGCAGATGAAGATCAAAGAATACAATCTTCAGTATGAATAGCAACTCAATTTAAAGAAAGAAAAAAAAAATTCCTTACAAGTGCACCAAATAAATGGCAATATGATAAATGGGGAAAATATTGAAGTTGCCAGGGAATTCATTTTACTTGGATCCTCCATCAATGCTGCAAAAGATCTCTTTAAAGTATTAAAGGGCAAAGGTGTCACTTTGAGGACAAATGTGGACCTGACCCAAGCCATAGTATTTTCAATGACTTCATATGCATGTGAGAGTTAGCCAGTGAATAAGGAACACCAGAGAAGAATCAATGCATTTGAACTATGGTGAAACATTGCCAGGAAATGAACAAATTTATCTTGGAAGAAGTACAACCAGAATGATCTTTGGAAATGAGGATGGCAAGACTTCTTCTCAATTACCTTGGACATGTTGTCAGGAGGGGCTAGTCCTAGGAGAAAAACATCATGCTTGATAAAATAGAGGGCCAATGACGAAGAGGAAGACTCCTAACAAGATGGATTGACACAGGGACTGCAACAATGGGCTCAGACAGAACCACAATTATTAGTATGACGCAGGAATGGACAGTGTTTCATTCCATTTTACAGAGTGTTGCTGAGTCAGAGCTGACTCAATGGCACCTAACAACCGAGGGTAAACATGTATTAACTTGGGTGAAGGGAAAAGCAAGATACAATAAAAGGTGGTCAGCACAAAATAACCATGTCAGAGATAAACACTGGTAAGAACACGTGAGCTAACAGCAATAAAAGTAAATACTAGTATATCACATCACTTTTGAATGGTAAAAGTTTTTAAAATGTGAACTCTTCAAAAATGAATCTCAGTGATTGACAAAGTATGTCATCTACCCCTGATTTAGACATGTTTGTTAAGGCTTTGATATCTTTTTGATTTTTTTTTTCTGAAAAAAAGCCAAAACACAAAACTTCCCTTTCACAGTATCCACTAGGGAAATAACCCCAGACTGATGTTTAAAGCCAAGACTCATCTGACATCAGTATTAATAACTCTCATTCTTCATCCTCTTCTGAATCCAGATTAAATTTCTGGTAGCTCCCTGATGATGTACTGCTGCAATCATTTTTTAATTTCCTTCAACAAAATTTTACTTGTGTATGATATTATTCAATGATTCTTGTGTTCCAATGGGTCACCTTTCCTTGGGATGGACACAACTATAGATCCTTACATTGGGTTGGCCAGGTACCTGTCTTTCAAATTTCTGGGCAGAGACAAGTGAGCATCTCCAGTGCTGCGTCAGTTTGCTGAAACATTTCAGTTGTTAGTCTGTCAATTCCTGGAGTCTCATTTTTCACCAATGTCTTCAGTGCAACTTGGACATCTTCCTTCATAAGTGTTGATCATATGCTACCTTGAAATGATTGAGTATCAACCAATTGTTTTTCAAACAGTGTTACTGGTATTTCTCACATCTTTTTTGATGCTTCCTGTATCATTCAATATTTTGTCCATTTTTGTTGTTCTCAGGTGCCATCGAGTCAGAACCGACTCAGAGTGACCCCATGCACAGCAGAATCAAGCAATGTCCCATCCTGGGCCAACCTCACTACCGCTGCCACATGATGCCATCAGTGATGCCACCTGGCTGATCCATCTCATTGGGGGTCTTCCTCTTTTTCTCCGACCTTCCATCTTACCAAGCATGATATCCATCTCCAGTGACTGTTCCCTCCTGACAATATGCCCAAAGTATGAGAGACGAAGTTTAGCCATCTTGGCCTCCAAGGAGCACTCTGGCTGCACTTCTTCCAAAACAGATCTATGGGTTCTTTTGGCAGCCCATAGCACTTTTATTATTCTCTGCCAACACCACAATTCAAATGCATCAATTCTTCTATGATCTTCCTTATTCACTGTCCAGCATTTGCATCCATATGAGGTTATTGAAAATACCATGGCTTGGGTCAGGTACACCTTAATCCTCAAGCTGACATCTTTGCCCTTCAACACTTCAGAAAGTTCCTGTGCAGCAGATTTGCCTAATGCAATACGTCATCTGATCTCTTGACTGTTGCTTCCACAAGTGTTGATTGTTGTTGTTGTTGTTGTTAAGTGCCATCGGGTCGGTTCCGACCCATAGCGACCCTGTACAGGGTTTCCGAGGGTGTAAATCTTTTACGGGAGTAGAAAGCCTCATCTTTCTCCCGCGGAGCGGCTGGTAGTTTCGAACCGCTGACCTTAAGGTTAGCAGCCCGATTCGTAACCACTACGCTACCAGAGCTCCTTTACAAGTGTTGATAGTTGATCCAAAAAGAATGAAGACCTTGACAACTTCAATCTTTTCTTCATTGATAAGAATGTTGTTTATTGGTCCAGTGGTGAAGATTTTTGTTTTCTTGACATTTTGTCCATAGAATCCTTCAATACCACAAGTCGACGCTTGATTTTTTTCTTAATTTCTTTCTGTTTAGAAATGTTGTGTTTGTTCCTCCCTTTTGGTTTTCAAACTCCAGGTTTTGCACATTTCACTATAATATTTGACTTTGCCTTCTCAAACTGCCCTAATTGTTTCTGTTCAGTACTCTCAAGTCAGTTATGACTCACTGTGACCCAGTATAGGCTTTCTGAAACTGTCAATTTTGGCTGGAGAAGAAAGACTCATCTTTCTCCCTCAGAGTGGCTACTGGGCTAGAACCACCAAACTTTTGTGTCATTGTCCAGTTGAAAAACACTAATCTAGGATGTTTCCCTAGAGGATATTATTGTTGAGAAGTTTTAGGTATTTGGATTCCTCCCTCCCGCCCCCAGAAAAAAATGATGAAGATATCAAAACCATAACAAACATATCTAAATCAGAGGGTGATCATCTACTTTGTCAATTATGTTGTTGTTGTTATTAAGTGCTGCTGAGTCAATACTGACTCTTAGAGAGACTTTATAGGGTTTCTGAGGAGCAACTGGTGGGTTTGAGTCCAGTGTTTACAGTCCAGTGCTTATCAAACCAGAAGTCTGATAGAGATTAGTTTTCAGAGGTCATGTTTTCTATAAACTCCTACCAATCAAAAGTGTTGTGATATGCTAGTATTTACCTTTGTTGTCCTCACCTCTACTTCTTCGAGTGTTTTGCATTTGACACGATCATTTGGTACTAACCTCCCCTTTATTGTATATAGCGTTTCCCTTCACCAAAGTTAATACAGGTCTACTTTCTGTTGTTCTTAGGTGCCATCTAGTCAGCTCTGACTCATAGCAACATTATGTCATATCAAAAGAAACACTGTCCATTCCTGCATCATGCCCACAGTTGTTATTATGTCTGAGCTTATTGTTGCAGCCACTGTGTCAATCCATGTTATTGGGACTCTTCCTGTTCGTCATTGGCCCTCTACTTTATCAAAAATGATGTCTTTCTCCTAGGATTGACCCCTTCTGACAACGTGTCCAAAGTAACTGAGAAGAAGTCTTGCCATCCTAATTTCCAAGGATCATTCTGGCTGTACTCCTTCCAAGACAGATTTTCAGGCAATATTTTTCACCAACACCATAATTTAAATATATTGATTCTTTTCTGGTGTTACTTATTCAACAACATCATTTATATTACCAAGGTCATATTTTTCAACAGCTTATCCTTTCTCTTCATTCCAACCTTTGCATTCTTATCACCAATAATTATCAGTAAATCTTTATCTCATGTTTTATCAATTTCACACTGAAGAAGTTTTTACTCCTAGTGGTGTGCTTTGGAGTCGATTCTGACACATAGTGACCTTGAATAGGGTTTTCAAGGCTGTAAATTATTATAGGAGCAAAAAAAAAAAATTCATCTTTCTCCTGTGGAATAGTTGGAAGTTTCAAACTACTGTCTTTGAGGTTAACAGCTGACTTGTAACCACTATGCTACCAGAGTTCCTTGAAGAAGTTGGTAGAATTCTTTGATTAAATGATTGGTGCATACATTTGAATAATGGTGGTATTAACTGACTTTTGTTGTGTTGTTGTTAAGTGTCATCCTTTCGGTTTCGATTCATAGAGCCCTTGTGCAGAATTTCTGAGCAGCAGCTGGTGGGTATGAACTTCTGACCTTACGGTTCACAGTCCAGTGCTGATCCTACAGGGCCACACAAGGACTATAGTATATATCTGCCTTCCTTGGATGTGTGTGGATATTATACTTCCACAGATAGCATTGTACTTCAAGATAAATCTTGAAATATTATTTTAGATGATTAATATTCTGGCATTCTCCTTGAATCTTCCATTTCTGACATAGTAAACCATATGATTTTTTAATGTAAAACAGCCAATACTAACCCATTTCAGTTCAATAATATCTAGAATATCAAGCTTTATATGTGTTCCATTTCATTTTTGACAACTTCCAACTTTCCTAGATTTATACTTCATATATTCCATGCTCCAGTTATTAATGGAAGTTTGCAGCTGTGTCTCCTCCTTTTGAGTTGTGCCCCATCAGAAAATTTAAGTCCCCAAAGCTTTACTACATTCACATCATCTTGGTCAACTACTTTGAAGAGGCAACTCTTCCCCAGTCTTATTTTCAGTGCCTTCCAACCTGAGGGGCTCATCTTCTAGCACTATATCAGACAATATTCTGTTTTTCATAATGTTTTCATCTCCCATACCTGTATCTGACAATGTGCCAATCCATCTTATTAGAAGTCTTCCTCATCATCATTGGCCCTCTACTGTATCAAGCATGATGTTTTTCTCCTAGGACTAACCCCTCCTGACAACATGCTATTCATCAGGTTTTCAGTGGGTAACAATTCAAAGTAGTCTGCCTCTCTTTCATCTTAGTCTGTCTTATTTTGGAAGTTCAACTGAAAATGAAAATACTGGAGGCATAATTTCCAGCATTAGAGTAACACGTGAGCCATCACATGTTGTCAAATTAACACACAGGTCTTAACTTCTACATCTTATTGAAGTGAATAGTGACGAGTATCTTAAAAGTTTGTGAACTGCCATCTAACATTTGTAGCAGAGAAAAGTGAATAAAATCAAAGACAAATTTCAACAATTAGTTCAAAGGACTAATGGACTACATGAATCCCACTCTGGGTGATCATGAGACCAAAAGAACTAGACGGTGCCAAGCTACCACTGCTGGCCTAATCTGAAAGTCATCACATTAGGAAGTCCTGGATAGAGTCAAGGAAAATGTGGAACAAAACTGAAAATATTATTTAAAAAAACCAGGCTTACTGTCTGCTTTTATATTGACTGGGGAGAACCTTAAGGCTATGGCCGTTAGACACATTTCAGGCTTGAAATTGAACTCAAACACCTGTTCTCAACTTTCAGTCACATGATAGTAAGGCCTTTAAGGTGAACAATAATGGTGGCTGTGTGCCGTGGAGTCGATTCTGACTCATAGTGACCTTGTAAAGGGTTTCCGAAGCTGTAAATCTTTAGAGGAGCAGAATGCCTCATCTTTCTCACGTGGAACAGCTGGTAGTTTCAAACAGCTGACCTTGTGGTTCACAGCCCGATTCGTAACCACTACACTACAGTGCTTCAGAATAATCAACAATAAGTGATATAAAGGGCACCATTTGCCTAGATATAAAGCTCAGAAGGAAGGAAGAGATAGGAAAGAAGGACAAAGAAATGGTAAACACAGGGAGGAAGTGGGAAGAGTGTCCTTACATTGGGAGAATTGTGATGTATGCCACATAACAAAATGCGTAAGAATTGCTGAATGAAAAACCAGTTTTCTCTGTGTACATTCACCCAAATCACAATTAAGCAAAACAAGACAAAAGTTGTCTGATAGATATATTTATAATAATGACAATAACTAGAAAGAAAGAGTAGCTACTGAGGCTGTTTTATGCACAAACAAAAACCTCATGGGACTTAATATCTTGATTTGGGACGTTAGGGTCATGATTTCATGAGTAGTGGTGGTGGTGGTGGTGTGCCTTAGAGTTGGTTCTAACTCATAGTAAGCCTGCATAGGGTTTCTGAGGCTGTAAATCTTTACGGGAGCAGAAAGCCTCATTTTTCTCCCACAGAATGACTGGAAGTTTCGAACTGCTGACCTTTAGGTTAGCAGCCTGACTCATAACCACTACGCTACCAGAGCTCCTTATGGTTTCATGAGACAACCTAGTTAATTTAGCCTAATAATGTGGTTGGCGTCCTGGTGTGGTACTGTGGGTTAATTCACTGGACTGCAAAGTTGGTTTGAAGTACAAGGTTGGCAGTTCAAACTCACCATCTGCTTCTTGGAAACCCTATACAGGGTTGCAATGAGTTGGAACTGACTCGATGGCACTTAAGAACAACATCACCAATAATGTGGTTAGTGTTTCTGGTTTATCTCTTACTTTCTTGTATACTGTATGAGGTCTTCAAAGTTTGCAAGCAGACACGAAAGCACAGCAACTGGTCTCTATTCACCTGGAGCACCAAAGGAAGAAGACTTAGGAATATGAGGAGGATACGGAATGTGTAGCTCATTGCCTCTATGAATAACTGCTTCCTTTGTCATGAGACTGGAAGTACTGGATGGTGGCCAGATACCATTAGTGAATGTGTTGATCAAGGGTTCCATAGAAGAATCCTATCAAAAGAGGGAAATGCAGAACAGAATTTCAAATTCTCCTGGACTCCAGACTTCCCGTAGCCATGCAGGTTGGATCAACCCCTGAAACTATTGCCTTGAGACAATCTTTAAACCTTAAAACAAAATTATCCCTTTAATTCTTCTTATAAGCAAATAACAGTTTAGCTGAAGGAGTAAAAAATGGTTATGCTGAGCATTATGCTTTTCAAAGAATTGCCTTTGTGGAAACAAATTGACAACAGCAACTCAAAAGATTAGATATACAGCTTAGAGAACAGTGAATTTATATTAATTGGAGAAGAATACTCATCAATGGAGAGTGAGAATGGTTACAAAACCCAAAGTAGGGAATCACAATCACTAAATGATACCTGCAGAAACTGGAATTGGTGTGTGTTTGCTGTGTATCTTCTCAACAACAGCAACAATGAAATAAATTTAAAAACAAAACAAAAACCCGCCTCTTGCTATTACTTTAGATGAGATGTTCTTGATCTGAAGCCCAAGGGGTTGGATGTCTATTTGGTAACCATGAAGATCACTGCAACTACTTACAGCATTGTCATCATGAACAATTTAGAAGCTAGAAGTGGAAACAAAGTCTCTGAGCACGCTATATTTTATAGTGAAGGCTCTTTATTCACTCTCCTATTTCTTCAACTATATCCTATGCCATTAAATAATACATTCTTAATTTCCTTCAATGCAACTATGAAAGGCAACTATAATTGAATATATCTTTTTACTATTTATTTTCTGTATTTACCACTAAAATTAAATGTTATTGTGTTACTATCTTTTTCACGCTATTTTCCAAATGCATAGATACCTGTTGAATAGCAGCAAGGTAATGTAAAAGAAACAGGGCTGTGAAAATAAATAAATGATTACAAGTCCAGTGGGGTTTTGTTATTCTTATAAAGTTACCCAAAACACTCAGATACTAAAGATAAATGGTGGGATACAGGGACACAAAGTATCTCCTACTCTGGCAACTTTGCTTGTTAAGGGCTCAACATGCTGTCCTTTACAAAAGTGTCTGGACTATAGTAAGAATATGGATCATAACTTTAAAACTAACGGATGAAAAACATACATATTGAGAAGAATTCTCTAACTGACTTCAGAAAATCCTCTCCTAGGGTCATTACTTTCAGGGTCTTCATGTTTTGATTTGATTTAGATAAGGTACAATTTAGCTATAAACACTCCAGGAAACCTAGAAGGAAAACTAACTTACTGATGAAATGCTCAGATTTGGTTCTGACATTTAATATCTGTGAGATTGTGTGTAAATGACTTAATTATACTGAGCCTCATCTTCGTCATCTGTAAAATGGGCACAATTATAATCTACCTACCTTGCAGGAGTCCTGGTGTCATGCTGTGGGTTAATGCACTGGACTGCAAGGTCAGTTTGAATTGCAAAGTCTGCAGTTCAAGCTTACCAGCTGCTCCTCAAAAACCCTATACCGGATCTTTATGAGTAGGAACTTACTCAATGGCACATAACAACATCATAGGGTTTGCAAGACTGAAAATCTTTGTGGGAGCAAAAAACCACATTTTTCTCCATCAGAGCAGTTGGTGGGTTGGAACTTCTGGCCTTTTGGTTAGTAGTCCAGTGCTTATTCTACCATTAATGGATGTAGAATAGAGATTCTGATTTGGAAGTGAAGCCGTATAGCAAAGCTAGATTAATAGATCAATAGAACCTAACAGAGGGTCTACGCCACACCAGGACACACACTCTCTCTCTCTCCATATATATATAAAGTGTTTTATTGTGAATTGAACAATAGTTTACATGGGAGAACATCAGTTTTACACTCATCATTTCATTGCAATGATTACAATCTCCTCCGTGCATCATCATTCAACAGTATTTGCTTTTCTTCCCTCTGGTGGGGGTGGGGTATACACAAAAACACTCAGGAATATATAATAATTTAAACACCAAAGGGCATATTCTGCAAGCCTGCCTCCTGGCCGCCAACACTCCATCTTTCTCTTTCCAGGAGTCTAGAGTCATCAGCTGTTCTCTCTCTCCATGTCCTCATCTCTGCCTTCATGTCTGATGTCCCTGCTTCTCTGGATAGGGTCCCACATTCTATTTGTGCTCTTCTCCCTTGATGGTCTTAGAGTCCTCTGTTCCTGGAATGTAAGATAAACTACTCCCCCCTTTTTGTTATAAAACATCTACCTTTACAGTAGTGACAGTCACAATTAGTCATGATAATAATTACTCACTATTGAATCATAAGAATCTTAGCCCCATCTCTTTTCACCAGACCTGTCTAGACAAGATGAAAACTATTCAGTGGGAATTCTATCTTCCCACACACACACTTAAGGAGCTCTGGTAGCATAGTGGTTATGAATAGGGCTGCAAACCTTAAGGTCAGCAGTTCGAAACTACCAGCTGCTCCATGGGAGAAAGATGAGGCTTTTTGCTCGCGTAAAGATTTACAGCCTCAGAAACCTTGTACAGGGTCTCTATGGGTCAGAACCAACTCGATGACACTTAACAACAGCAACAACAACACACACACTTAAACTAAACTCCCTCTTAAAAACTTGTAAGCCAGTCTCTTTGTGATTTATCATCTCCTCATTTTAGGTACCCAATATCTAAGTTGTCTATCCCTATCTACCCTGTATACAGAGGGGGTAGGATTGATACTTGATGTGAAGATTCCTTCCCTCTCAGTTGGTATTTTGAACATCCATAAGTATAGGCAACTTCATCAAATTGTAGAAATTTACGCTTGTTTCCTACAAACCTGTATTTTATATCAGAGTCCTGGTGTAATGCTGTGGGTTAATGTGCAAGGTCTGTTTGAACCACAAGGTCAGGGGTTCAAGCTCACCAGCCACTCCTCAGAAACCCTAGACAGGGTCACTATGAGTTGGAACCTACTTGACAGCACTAAACAACAATGTTTCATGTCAGCTTTTTATTTGACAAAGGTAGATACTTATACTTTGGATAAAGGTGTATCTTTGAATCTGTTGGTTTGTGCACTACACTTTGAGAAACACAGAGGTAAACGACCACAAAATATGAAAAGTGTCATGTCTGGAGCTAGTCATGGAATCTTTAAAAAGGAGAAATAGAAGGAACCTCAAAAATTATCAAGGTCAACCCCTGACAGATGCTGCAAACCTCTTCACAATATTCTAAAATTGTGATTAGATAGTTAAAGGAAAAATCAACGTGCAGTGGGGACATGGAAGGAAAAAAAGATCTGGAATCTCACCCACAGAGAATGATGAGAACTTTAAATGCCAAAGCCAAAATAAGCTCTTGATTCCAGCCAGGTATTTGATGCAAAAGCGAAAGAAAGATAAATACGGCAGTAATGGTGGCTACACACAGAAGTGATCCTCCAACAGCAAAAATATGTTGATGGACATGAGGGGCCAGTGTGAACTTATTGATTTTTTTCACAATCTCTTTTTGTTGCTCATCTTTTCCTGTTAACTCATGCAGTCAGTGTCTCAGAGACTATGTTCCTCTTGGGGCTGGCAATCTGATTGCTGATGAGCAGCCATGAAACCTGAACATCCGGGAGCCCTTTAATTGGACAAGTTGCAGTTAATAATGCAGTAAAGATGCTGAGAGATGGGACAGACAGGTGGTAGAGAAAAAGGCAAAATGAGAAAAAAAAGAGAAAGAATCCATGAATGTTTTCATAGAGAGACGGGGGATAACTGAGAAAACATCACTACACAAAATTCAATCCACACAACACTGGTAATAGATTCAACTTCAGACACCCACATCCTACTTGGACAAATAAATAAAAAATTCTAGTCTTCTAAGATCAAGATGATCTGATCTCAGGGATTGCTGGTGAGACTGTTAATATTTACAGTTTAATTGATGTTCACTGAATACAAAGAAAATTATTAAACTATAGTCATTGAATCACAGAATCCAAGCAGTAGCTCTGTTTCGCATAAAGCTGAATTTCCTCACTTCCAGTCCAGAACTTCTATTTTTGTGTCACACTAAGGATGATCTGTCCACAAAATAAAACTAGTCTTAATCTCTAGAGAATCTTTCTTAAGAATTTGGCTTATTCCTGGCATAAGATAGAGAAATATCAATCAAAATTTATAATGAAAATATTAGGTAGTTGAGAGATACCTAAATAAAAATGAATGAATAAGAACTGACATTTAGGAAATCCATTTATTCAGCTGCCTAACATATAACAATGGAAGATTTACTACTTATATGAGGAAATGTGCTGAATTCTGAGGATACATGAAGATTGAGGTATCTGCCAACCGTAACATTTTATTCTGTAGGGTGGAGAAAAAGAAGTTCAGAAGAAAATTATCGTAGCAAGGAGTAAGAGTAAAGCTGTATAAAAGTGTTACACAAAGGAGAATCCCAGTCAAACATGGAGGACAATGAGGACTTCCTGTTAGCAGTGTCGTCCAGACAGAAGACAGACTTTTGAGCATAAGTTGGCCAATGAGGACATAAAGAATATTCTAGATAGAGGAAACAATATGCACAGAGAAGGTCTATGGCACATATAAGGATACCCAAAACAAAACTAATTCATTCTGGTGTATATTATCTCTCATATGATAAAATAAGACATATGTGGAAGAATGAGGCTAGAGAGGTGATCAGGAACCAGAGCATGAAAGCCTACTAGAGTATGGTATCTATACTAAGATTAGAAGGACTTTGCAGGCTGCTATGGCTCAATCTTACTACTGTGTGACTTTCCTTTTTCCTTCCAATTATTCAATGGTTCAGAATATTTAGTTTCCACTTGTAATCCAGTTTGAATTCTCCACTGAAACTTCTTCCTACATAGTTTGTTAACAATGAATGAACTAAATTGTTGTTGTTGTTGTTGTTAGGTGCCATTGATTTGGTACGGACTCCTAGCGACCTTATGCACAATAGAATGAAATACTGCTCGATCCTGGGTTAACCTCACTACTATCGCCATGCGTGAGTCCATTGATGTTGCCACTTGGCCAATCCCTCTCGTTGGGGGTCTTCCTCTTTTTCTCTGACCCTCCACCTCACCAAACATGATATCCTTTTCCAGCGACTGGTCCCTCCTGACAATATGTCGGAAGTATAAGAGGCGAAGTTTGGCCATCCTGGCTTCCAAGGAGCACTCTTGCTGTATTTCTTCCAGAATGGATCTATTGGTTCTTTTGGCAGCTCATGGCACTTTCAATATTCTCCTCCAACACCATAACTCAAATGCATCAAAATAAATGCATTTAAAAAATGAAAACCATAGTGTCATCCATAAATTCACTTCTACTTCACTTCCTTGATGAAATGCACATACTGTATCCATTGGCTGAAAGATTCAATATTCTTAAGTAGTCAGTTGTCTCCATATTGGTCTATATATTTAGCATATTCCCAATAAAATCCTAGCAGGTTTATTTGTAGAAACTGATCAACTGAGTTCAAGTATTCATAGCAAAGAACCTAGATAGGTTCTTTTGCAAAATCATTTTGGAAAAAAAAACAAATATGAAGGACTTAAACTACTTGATTTCAAGTAATTACAGCAATTAAAATATGTAATATTAGAAAAAAGTTAGATCAATAGATTAATAGAACTAGAGTCCAGAGATATGAGGGGGTCTTCAAAAAGGTTGTGGAAAACATTGAATAAAAAGTTAGTGGAATTTTTCCATAAACTTTTTGAAGCCCCCTCATAGATTCACACATATTCAAATATCTGTTTTTTATTTGTCTTTTTGTTTTCCAAAGGTGGAAAAGCAATTTAGTTGAGAAAGGATAACCTCTTCTAAAAAATCATACAGGAACAATTGCAGTTCATATAAAATAAAAACAAATGAATAAATTTTGATTTATACCTCGTTCAATATTAAAACTTAATTCAAAATAGAGGGCAGATCTAAATGTAATACCTAAAGCCATAAAACTTTAAAAAGAAAATAAAAAATGAAACATTTGTGATTAAGTCTAGAAAGTCATAATTTTATGACTGATCTTTCTCAAAAGCCGATATTGTTGTTGTTGCTAATTTCCACGAGTCAGTTCTGATTCGTAATGACCCTATATAGGGTTCGTAGTGACCCTGTATAGCGTTTCTGAGGAGTGGCTGGTAGGTTTTCACAGTTGGTGATTAGCCCAGTGCTTTTGGAGTCAAATCTGTATAGATTTCAAGACCCAGGTGGGGATTACTGTTGGAAAGGAAAAATAAGGCAAATAATGTTGGGGGACCTTCCAGGAAAGTCTACTGTTTATATCAGAGAGTGTGGAATCTCAGAGTAAATACAGTGATTCAGAGACTGGTGTTCTAATGGTAACACAGATATGCTGCTACTGAGCCTGCTGAATCTAGCAGCTTTTTCAGTTCAGATTTAGAGTTGTAGCATAATTATAAAGTGATCATTCAAGCCAAACCCTGGACACTTATTTTTTAAACAATCCTTTCAGATAGTTCACTATAGCATCCAATTTCTAGCAAGCTAGAAAAGTGGCATCAGTTACTTTGTTGTTGTTGTTATGTGCCGTGGAGTCCGTTCCGACTCATAGCGACCCTGTACAGGGTTTCCGAGGCTGTTAAACTTTACGGGAGTAGAACGCCTCATCTTTCTCCCGCAGAACCGCTGGTAGTTTCGAACTGCTGACCTTACGGTTCGCATCCCGATTCGTGGCCACGAAATATTTGCTGTCTTGTTAACATTGGTTGGTTTCACATGTTCTCATGGTTTATACTAAATTAGGTTATTAAATGAGAAAAGACACTTATTAGTAAATTGTATCCTCATCCTTATTTTAACACATAAAATTTCCTCAGTCATTCCCTTATTCCAGAGTTAGCATGAATGTGCCACTTCATCCATTTTGAAAAACAGATTCCTAGTTATAGAGCATGTAACTGAGTCTATGTTTGTACATGCATACATTTTATCTCAACTATATTTCTCAACATATGCTTAAGGGATAATAAAAGCCAGAAGATCATCAAGAAAAGAAGGGGCATTTGTTTTGCATAATGTCATCCCTCACTCCAAATTTTATTTCAACTCCCTAAATCATAGCAGAGAGGGTCGAAGGATGACATGCTATCATCTTTTCAACTATTCCCTATTAAGGAGACAGTACAGAAAGTAAAGAGATGTGTATGACTAATAGCGTTTCCTGTGATGATTTTACTGGTCTCTTGGAATTCTCGCTTTCTAATCCCATTAGCTAGAGTGGGTTTACCCTAATTGTAGTTAACATCTCTGCTTGGGACCTAGGAAATAATATAATGCCTCAACTCCCTATTCCTAAACTTGTGACTTTTCTTTAACCTAACAGCAAAGTGAATACTGTACTTTGTTTTGCTTATAATTCATACCTATAAACTGAGTTCCAGCCCAGAAAAAATTCAAGCATGTTAATCTCCTATCCTGGTGTAGCACTGTGGGTTCATGTGATGGACTGCAGGGTCAGTTTAACAACAAGGTTGGAAGATAAAGCTCACCAACCACTCCTTGGAAACCCTATATTAGTTCACTGAGTCAGAACTGACTTGACAGTACTTAACAAGAACAACAACAATCTCCTATCAGACCTAGCAGTGGTGTCTACCAGCTCAGCATTATCTCCATTGATCATCAACCCACTTCATTCTGCATCCCCATTAACCCATGCAGGGTCACTGCATTTTAAACTTGTATGGATTTGTTGTTGTTAGGTGCCATCGAGATGGCACCAACTCATAATGACCTTATGCACAACAGAACGAAGCAATGTCTGATCCTGGGCCAACCTTACTACAGTTGCCACACTTGAGTCCATCGATGCTGCCACCTGGCCAATCCATCTCGTTGGGGGTCTTCCTCTTTTTCTCTGACCCTCCATCTTACCAAGCATGATATCCTTCTCCAGTGACTGTTACCTCCTGACAATATGTCCAAAGTATGAGAGACGAAGTTTGGCCATCTTGGCCTCTAAGGAGCACTCTGGTTGCACTTCTTCCAAAACAGATCTATTGGTTCTTTTGGCAGCCCATGGCACTTTTAGTATTCTCCTCCAACACCATAATTCAAAGGTATCAATTCTTCTACGGTCTTCCTTATTCATTGTGCAGCTTTCGCATCCATATGAGGTTATTGAAAATAACATAGCTTGGTTCTGGTGCACCTTAGTCCTCAAGCTGACATCTTTGCTCTTCAACACTTTAAAAAGTTCCCGTACAGCAGATTTGCCTAATACAATACGTCATCTGATCTCTTGACTACTGCTACCATGAGTGTTGATAGTTGATCCAAGAAGAATGAAGTCCTTGACAACTTCAATCTTTTCTCCGTTGATAAGAATGTTGTTTATTGGTCCAGTGGTGAGGAGTTTTGTTTTCTTGACATTGAGATGTAATCCATACTGAAGGCTGTGCTCTTTGATCTTCATCAGTGAATGTTTTAAGTTCTCTTCACTTTCAGGGAGCAAGATTGTATCATCTGCATATTGTAGGTTGTTGTTGTTAAGTGTTAGCAAGTGGTTCTGACTCATGGTGACCCTGTATAGGTTTCCAAGGAATGGCTGGTGAGTTTGAACCACCAAACTTATGGTTCAAACTGACCTTGCAGTCTAATGCTTTATCCCACAGTGCCATAGCAGAACTCCTTTTGGAAATTAGGAGTATAAAATAATTTTGTTATGGCTTATTTACTCACACAATTAATCAATAGAATTTTAGAAGATACCTATGTTTTATCATGAATAGCTCTAGGCTCTGAGATTTGACTGTGAACAAGAACAATTTAAGAGGCATTAAAGGAGAAAAGAACTCTGACACTGAAATTGCCATTTAAGAGAAGTAAGAGTTAGTGTGGACCACAAGATCAATTTGAACCACAAGGTCGACAGTTCAAACCCTCCAGCCATTCCTCAGAAACCCTATACAGGGTTGCTGTGAGTCAGAATCAATTCGATGACACTTACCAACAACAACCAAGAATTTAGTGTGGTATAAAGGTATTGTAGTGCTTGGCATACAATTTTTTCTCATCTGCAATTTATTTTAGGATTTCTTTTTACTAATTAAGGGAATTATTTAATCAAGTCATTTTATTGAATATTAAATAATAGATTGCAATAGTGAATCATATTCATTAATCATTTTATTTTAGATTAAACACATTGAAGCTCAAGAAAGTTAATGATGTGTCCAAAGCATTCAGTGACGCTGTAAATCTTGTGTTAGGTCCCAGCATGTGTCTCTGTTCTTCAGATTTCAGATCCAGAACTCAGTGTGAGAGGTCAAAGACCCCCCTCATTTCTTTATCTCTGATGTAAAGGATTTTAAGAGATCTGAATACACAATGTAAGTCATAGATTTAAAAAAAATTTTTTTATATTTCTCAAACTACATTTTTGAAATATTTTAATACCTATAAAAATTTTTCAAAACTAATTCAAAGAAATCCTTTATGCCTCTTTTGCAGATTCTCCAAATGTTGATATCTAACAGTGCAATTATCCAATAAACAAAATTATGAAATCAGTTTTGATAAAATACTATTCCTCTACTTATCCCATTGATATCCTTCTCTAGCTTCGGCTGCAATCTAGAATTTCATGCTCAATCTAGTAGTAAATCTGTGACATTCTTCAGCCTTGCATTGTCTTTCAAGACTTTGACTGCTTTCAAGATTGCTGATAACACATTCTGTGAAATGTCTGAATTTTCATTTACTGAATATATCCTCATAATTAGATTTAGATTTTGCATGTTTAAGGAGAATAATACCTGTGAAGTTTGCAAAATGTTGTTTCTGACTTCCTCTGGTTTTACAAGGGAGAAGGAGAATCAAATTCCATATCCGTCCCAAGTTTAATTCCTATGAGGTGGAGATCAGACATGCCTCCAAACTCCAACCTTCTATACCTTCTTCTGACTTCCATGGCATTCTAATTCTCTGTTGGGTTCAATAATCCATTGAAATGGCCACACAGAACTCACAGACAATACTCACAAATATGAGATTTATTAGGAACGTTAACAGTGTACAGTTCAGGGTCCGAAACAACTCACAATACAGCAGTTCTTCAATCAGGATACATCAGTCTGAAGAACTTTGTGTTACACAATACATGTGGGAAGTGCGATAAATAAATAGATTGCATTAATTTGATCTACATATGTTAATATCACATTAGTGGGATTTTATGTTCCTACTTACCATAGAAGTGATGCGGTAAATTTTCTCAATCACTGTCTCATTTGTAATATTCTCAATAATTATTGATTTGTCTTATTATTGGTACTATTCTCTTTCATCACTAATTTAATTTATTTTTGTATACCAGTAAGTGAATGGAATCCTGGTGTACTGCTGTAGAATAAAGCAGAGGTCGGTTTGAACCACAGAGTCAGCAGTTCAAGCACACCATCTCCTTGGAAACACTATACAGGGTCGCTATGAGTCAGAACTAACTGGATAACACTTAACAACAGCAATAATCAAGTGAACATGTTTCTGTTAAATAAATTATCCGATAAGGAGAAAATACAAGGCCACATAAATGGATTTCTGACTTTTGAAAGATGAATAACAAAGCACGGCTTTAGTGCAGTGTAATTGGATAATCATTGGTCTTGGACTCACAGGGCCTGTGACTCAGTTTCCACATATCCAAAACCAGAAATCAAATGATGATTTCTAAATGCTAGGTGGATTCTTGCTTCATCAGATTCATTATGTTAAAAATACATATTCCTCGTCCCAACCCCAGGCCTCCTCAATCAGATTTTCTGCAGTTGCTGGGTCTATAGAAGTAATCATTTAACCATGGTCCCCACATGGTTTTGAGGTTTGGGTGAATTCTTGCAGCATGTTTTCTCTAAGGCCTCATTCAGCTCTGAAAACTTCTGCCTTGATGGTTTCCTTTGCCAGGAATGTTAAGGCAGAAGGTAGAGAGTAAGGAAAAGATACATTCAGAAGAATTTGTCAAGTTGCTTGTTTAGAAATATCACACCACAGGTAGAGTCAGAACCAGCATCAAGGGAGAGAGGGAGATGGATACACCAGAATAATTTCTATTCCGATTGTTACTCTATTTGGTGACATTTCATCCATCACAGAGTCTGTTTACATGGACTTTCTCTATATATATGGAATAGAGATATTATTCAATGATTGTCAGCAGTGAGAAATGCATGAAGAGATAAAGAAAGGAGTTTTCCTCTGGGTGACAGTGTATAAGGATCTATCTCCTCTATCAAAGAATCTGGACTATAATGGATGCATCCCATAATGTCTATCCATCACCTCACAGGAAGCATAACAAGTGCCACTGCTCCATCAGCCAGCTACCTGGGCCTTCTGTCATGCCATTGCACCCCTGTGCCTCATCTCCTGTGGATGAGTGAACCCCCCCACCCCAGCATTTCTGCCCAGGCTGCAGGTATGTTAGTCTAAAGGGAAAGGAGAAGAAGTCTCTTAGGAGATGCCAGAATGATGCAGTGGGAAGGTTTAGTGCTAACATGAAAAATACGAACTTTCTCTGAGCACATCAACTGAGTTTTTATCCTTAGGCTGCACTATCTCTAATGCCCCTTAAATCAGACAACTTCCCATTTGAACCTAAGAAAGAATGTTCACATGTTAATAAAAAGCAAAACAAAAAGTTTACTCTAGGTGATAAGACTACTGATGATATTTACTTCTTTCTTATTTATTAGTACATTCTAAATTATGTGTGTATACCGTCCTAAAATAAAACTGTTTGTTTCTTTTGTTTTTAAAGCTAGTGCAATCACCTTTTTGAAGGGTAATTTACAAATATTTTAATTAAAATGTATACACTCTTCGTTACTGCAATTTTTCTTCAAGAATATGTTCTAAAGAATAACTATCAAAAGTATACACAGCATATTTATAACAATACTCATGACAGTATTTTAAAAGCTAAACAGGAAGTAACATAACTTTCTATCAATAGGAAATTCATTAAAATAAATTATGACTCTTTCATATAACTGAATAGTCCATAACTTCTGAATAGAAGTGGTAGATCTATACTAATTGAAATGGAAAACCACCAATCTATTTATTAAATAAAAAGTTAAAGTACATAATAGATCTTTTGGAATTCTTAGTTACATCTGTATTTTAAGTTTATAAACATTCAATGAGAATGTTGCTGTTTCAGTGTTGTTGGTTTGGTTACCTATCATAGCAAGCCTGTACAAGGTTTCCATGGAACAGCTGATGTGTTTAAACCATCAACCTTGTAGTTAACAGTTCAGTGTTTATCTATAATGACACACCAGGACATATCTATGAATATATTGGTGGTAGTGGTGGTGGTGTGCTGTGGAGTCAATTCTGACTCATAGCGACCCTGTAAAGTGTTTCTGAGGCTATAGATCTTTTCGGGAACAAAAAGCCTCATCTTTCTCCCTCAAAATGGTTGATAATTTCAAACTGCTGACCTTGAGGTTAGCAGCTTGACTTGTAGCCACTGCACTACTAGAGATACAATGAGCATAGTTGTTGTTGTTTTTGTTATGTGCCATGGAGTCGGTTCCGACTCATAGTGACCCTGTACTGGGTTTCCAAGGCTGTAAATCTTTACGGGAGCAGAAAGCCTCATCTTTCTCCCACGGAACAGCTGGTAGTTTCAAACTGCTGACCTTGTGGCTCACAGCCAGATTCATAACCACTACGCTACCAGAGCTCCTTAAATGAGCATAATAGGAAACTATTATGTCAACATGTCACATTGACTCCGTTTTTTTACTTTCAATTTTCTATTTACCAAAGTTATACATGCATGTAGATCCAGAAGCCAAAAAGGCTTACATTGTACTTCAATAGAAATAAAGGTAAAAAATATTGTCTATAATGCCATTGTGATTTTAGAACAGTAAATATTAAGTAGATATTTGCGCAAATTTCTAGGAAATATATCACCATATAAACAAAGATAGCCATTAGTATGTATGTTGTTGTTGTTAAGGGCCTTTGAATTGGTTCTGATTCACATCAACCCTGTGTAGGGTTTCTGAGGAGCAGCTGGTGAGTTTGAACCACCAATATTGCAATACAAATCAATCCTCAAGGCCCAGTGTTTATCCTACAGCATCACATGTAGAGAATTCAGAATTTAGGACATGCAGGTATTTATTTTGAAGTCAATATCTTCTGTACTCTTTGAATTGGGTCTCTGCTACAAAATCCTGGAAAAAGCACAGTAACATCTATTTTCTTCATTGAATGTCAACTATCAAGGTGTATACTGTTTTCCCTAACTGAATCTGTGCTGTATACTTCTGTGATTTATCACAATGTATCAGCAATACAGTCCTCTCCTCTCTGGGTCTACCAGACCTCTCTCCACATCTTCTCAGGTCTCCATTTCAAACCTAAGTGGGTGAGCATTTGTTAAACCGCTACTACTTCCAAGTTAAGATAGGATCCCATTAGAAGCAAAGGAACAGGACAAGAAGCATTCTGAATGGAAAGGCAGTTCAGGGCTCTGGGACCCATCTGAAAGGAAAAATCATTAAGGTTAATCTAAGAGGTTGTGGAACAAGGGGTATCATTTCTGATGTCCAATGGATCTTGCTGGAAAGAAGAGAATACCAGAAAGATGTTTACCTGGGTTTTATTGATTACACAAAGGCTTTCGATTGTGTGGATCATGACAAGCTATGGACAACATTGTGAAGTATGAGTATTCCAGAACACTTAGTTGTGCTCATGAGGAATCTGTACATGGATCAAGAAGCAGTTGTTCAAACAGAACACGGGAATACTGAATGGTTTAAAATTAGGAAAGGTGTGCGACAAGGTTGTATTCTTTCACCATACTTATTCAATCTGTATGCTGAGAAAATAATCCAAGAAGCTGGGTTTTATGAAGAAACATGTGGCATCAGGATTGGAGGAAGACTCATTAACAACCTGCGATATGCAGATGATACAACCTTGCTTGCTGAAAGTGAAGAGGACTTAAAATACTTACTAATGAAAATCAAAGAGAACAGTCTTCAGTATAGATTACATCTCAATGTAAAGAAAGCAAAAATCCTCACCACTGGACCAATAATCAATATTCTTATCAATGGAGAAAAATTGAAGTTGTCAAGGACTTCATTCTTCTTGGATCAACTATCAACACTCAGGGAAGCAGCAGTCAAGAAATCAAATGACATATTGCATTAGGCAAATCTGCTGCACAAGATCTTTTTAAAGTGTAGAAGAGCAAAGATGTTAGTTTGAGGACTAAGGTGCGCCTGACCCAAGGTTATTTTCAATAACCTCATATGCATGTGAAAGTTGGACAGTGAATAAGGAAGACTATAGAATAATTGATGCATTTGAGTTATGGTGTTGGAGGAGAATATTGAAAGTGCCATGGGCTGTCAAAAGAACCAATAGATCTGTTCTGGAAGAAGTGCAGCTAGATACTCCTTCTAGATACTCCTTGGAGGCCAGGATGGCCAAACTTTGTCCTTCATACTTCGGACATATTGTCAGGAGGGACCAGTCACTGGAGAAGGATATCATGTTTGGTAAGGTGGAGGGTAGAGAAAAAGAAGAAGACCCCCAATGAGATGGATTGGCCAAATGGCAGCACTGATGGACTCAAATATGGCAACAGTAGTGAGGTTGGCCCAGGATCGGACAGTGTTTAATTCTGCTGTACATAAGGTTGCTGTGGGTTGGTATCAACTCAATGGCACCTAACAACAACAACAACTAAAGCAAGGTAGGGGAGGTGGTGACCTGGTTTCTGAACAAAATGGCTTTAGCCAAGATCTGCTTTTATTTGACAGAAACAATGAGGAATCATTTGCTTGAGCTAAATGGAGACACAAGTACCTGTAATTGATACATACTTTTTAGCTGCCTTCTCTGCTCTTATGCAAAGATGTAAGGGAATCAGGACAGAAAGCCTACATGGATGAAAGCCTTGTTCTGCCTTCAAAGCTGTTTCCAAGTGTAAGGTTTGGGCATTATCAGTCTGGGTTAAACATTACAGGATGGCTTACATAGAACTGTTTATTTTTAAATTTCTTGGGAAACCTTAAAATCACATCAATTGACACCTTCAAAATAGATCTACTATGGTGTGGCACTGTAAGAAAAGCACAGGATTGCTAACCACAAATTTGGCAGTTCAAGTCCACTAGCTGCTCCTTGAAAGCCCTAAGCACAGTCACTATAAGTTGGAAACATCTCGACAACACTTAACAACCACAACAACAATCACCAAGTGAGTAAGAGAAGTTCTGGAGTGGTGCAAATGGTTAAACAGCCAACTACTAATTCAAAAGTTGGCAATTTGAACCTACCTGGAGCCCTGGTGTATCACTGTGGGTTATTGCGCCAGAGTGCAAAGCCATTTGAACTGCAAGTTTAGAGGTTCAAGCTCACCAGCTGTTCCTAGGAAACCATATACAGGGTCACTGTGAGTCGGAATTGACTTGACGACACTAAACAACAACAACAACAACAGAGGCACCTAAGAAGAAAAGCCTGATGATCTGATTTCAAAGTACTGCTCTCAACCAGATGAGGATTTGGAAGTGACTCAATGACAACTAGTTTAATTTTTAAATTTTTTTGTATTTCAATGGTTAGTAACAAACAATCTGAAATCAGGCTGTCCTATGGAGGAGTTCTAATTTTAACATCAATTGGCTTAGTGCTCTTATATAATTTTCTAAACCTCCATGTTTTCATTGATAAAAAGGAAATAACAGTCTTATTTACCTTGCAACGTTGTATTATATTTGGAGTACTGGTGTGGCGCTGTGAGATAATACACTGGAGCACAAGGTTGGCTTGAAACCCAAGGCTGGTGGTTCAAATTCACCAGTCACTTCTTGGAAACCCTATACAGGGTTACTATGAGTTGGAACCGACTCAATGACATTTCACAACAACAGCCATGTTGTATTTAGTGATTATTAACAAGGACAAGTAGTATTTACAGAATATTGTGTGTGTATCATATTGCTTGAAGGAAATTATTTGAGAAATCCCCACAGGGAGAGAGGTTGAATTCTCTTTCTGTGGTCACAGGTGAGGAACTAAGATTTCTGAGGAAAGGTATCTTAAAATCCTGATAATTCCATGTGATAGAAATAAGCCCTCTGGTGCCCTAACTTCATTGCCTCACATTTTTATGAACTGAAATATATTCCGCTCACATAAACCACTTCCACATCTTTTGTTTTTAATCTTTTTGACATAGGAGAACAAATTTAACAATGAGATTCTGTTTCTGTTCTCTACATGTGGAATAATTAAATTTGCATCCCACTTCAGAGTTAGATCTGTTATTTGAAGGGAAATGTATCAATTGGACACATGCCCTATGAATTCTAGTCTGCAAACAAGGCACTTGGAGGAGGAGGGAAGAAAAGCAACATCTTTCTCCCAAGCAATAATCGCAGTAAAATCTTCACTTAGTGACAGCTTGTTTAAGGCTGGATTAATTCCCCTTTGAGAAGGGCCAAGTGGAGGAAGGAGGGAAGAGAGGAAGCTGGAGAGAGGAAGGACATAATTATAGAGAATACTAAAAGACTTAGAAAGTAGAGACCTCAACTGGCCAATTCCTGGAAAGGTTCTTCATCACTAAGCCTCTGGACTTTTATCAGTCTCCAGCTTATTTCCAAGGTCCTGGCAGTCTGCTCCTGTAAAGATTTGCTATTGTTATTCAGTGCTGGCAAGTTGTTTCTGACTCATAGCGACCCTGTATTGGGTTTTCAAGCATCAGATAGTGGGTTTGCAGTTCAAATCGAACATTTGGTCTGATGTTTATCCTACAGTGCCACACCACAGCTCCCTAGGAAACCCTATGGGGTACTTCTACTCTGCCCAAAGGTCTTTTTGTTGCTGTTGTTAAGTGTCATCAAGTCAGTTCTGACCCAGATCAACCCTACATAGGGTTTCTGAGGAACGACTAGCGGGTTTGAACTGCCAACCTTGCAGTTCAAATCGACCTTGTGGTTAGGTGCTTATCCTACAGTGCCACACCAGGACACTGTTATGAGTCTAAATGGAAGACACACAAGAAGAAGAGTGTTTTCTTTTAGTTCCTTGGGTGGTACTCAAGTTAATAGTTAAGCACTCAACTATTAACAGAAAAGCTGGCAACTCCAATGTATCCAGAGGTGCCTTGGAAGACAGACCTGTTGATCTGCCTCCAAAAAGTCACAGTCTCGAAATCCCTAAGGAGTTCAGCTTTGCACACATGGGTTGTCATGAGTCAGAATCGCTTAACAGCAAATATAAAACTCAGGAACTTAGATGATTAATGGAAGTCTCAAGGTTGTAGGGTACAATCAATGCTTTGGTTTGGTAGTAAGGAAATGAACTTGGATTTCAATAGCAATTCTGTTTCTTTGGTTCTCTCTGAGACCTTGAGTAAATTCCTTGCCATTTCTGAAATGTTTACTTTCCCTATGAGAAAGAACCTAATAAATATTTCCACTTCACATTGAAAATTCAAAGGCAAAATGGTATAACATATAAAATCTCTTCATACATATTTAAAAAAAACAAAACAACCCAAACCACTTATATGTAGTTAACTCAAACTCACAGCGACCTTATATGGGCTTCTGAGACTGAAAACAAACAATCTCGTCTTTCTCCCCAAAGCAATAGGGAGGTTTGAACCACCAACCTTCCAGTTAGCAGCCTAGTGCCTTACCTGCAGTACCACTAGTGTTCCTTCTCTCATAATGGTGGTTGTTGTGCACCGTAGACTCTCTTCTGACTCATAGAGAAACTGATACAAGGTTTCCAAGGCTGTAAATCTTAATGGGAGCAGAAGGTGTCCTCTTTCTCCCTTTGAACAGCTGATAGATTTGAACTCTTGACCCAGCAGTTTGCAGCCCAACTCGTAACCCACTAAACTACCAGCAATCCTCTCTGTCACACATTAGGAATTCAAAAAATAATTTCCTGCATTCTGTCCTTTTAATGGGAGTTTTGCATTTCTTATCCCTTGAAGATTCCTTGGTTCATTATTTTGTTTAAAGAAATTGTATTTCTATTGTAAAGGAGCGGAGGGGAGGGGATTCTGCAGGGCAAACAGTAGCTCATGAAAATGGCCAGAGGTCAGGGCACTGAAGGACCTAATTCCATTAGTGACTCCCATACCCAAACCCAGCCCACTGCCTTGGACTCCATGCTGACTCATGGTGATACTATAAGGCAGTGTAGAACTACTTCAAAAAGGTTTCCAAAGCTGTAAATCTGCACTTAAGCAAAGCCGACTGAAACAGTTTTTGATGATGAAGCAGCTAGTTTGAACTTCTGACCTTTCAGTTAGCCACTGCAGCACTAGGGTTCCTTCACTAGTGACTACGGATCCCACACTGTATTAACAAAAATAGAGAGAAAAGACTTACCTGGTTCTTGCCTTCTTCTCATGATGATCTGCAAATGTCTTTGTTTTCATTGGCTCTTTCTATTACTCTAAGAAACTAAATAAATGAACTTTATTTTAACTGTTTTTTTCTTTTTCACTGGCCTGTAATCTACATTATGGCATTGAAATGGGGGCATTGAGAAAAAGGAACACTAAAAACTTTTTAACTTATCCTAAAGTAAAATAAACAAAAAAGGTGCTCTGATAGCATAGTGGTTATGAGTCAGGCTGCTAACCTAAAAGTCAGCAGTTCAAAACTACCAGCCGATCCATGGGAGAAAGATGAGACTTTCTGCTCCCATAATGATTGACAGCCTCGGAAACCCTATGCAGAGTTACTGTGAGTAGGAACCAACTCCAACAAAACACCACCACTACCACCACCAAAGTAAATTACCATTTGAATAGCCATCTGAGAATTAACAGACATCATTAAAATTTAACTCCCTCCTTCTACATTCCACACCTTTTCAATCTCTACAGAAGACCTTGTATTCCAAAATCAGGGGAGCAGCTCTCTTCTCAGGAACAAAGGTGACATTAGCCAACAGGGACAGTTGAAACTGTCATTATGTTTGGACATGACCACCTTAACTATTGATACAATCACCCTAACTACTGGAATTAAAACAAAACACAAAAAAAATACAACAATGTCTGACCACAAATTCCAAGGACTTGATTTCTTCACTGTTAAGGTGCACAGGCTGCCTTCAATCCAGACAGCAGATCTGGGAGACTCCAGATTCCTGTGTATCAATACACAATATATGATTTGCTCTTTGCTCTGAGCCCTGTGTTAGTGGCAGGTGTTTAAAATCCCTTTTGTGGTTACAGCAGGGACTGTGTCAGATCACTTATGATCCATATCACTGCTCTCTAGAATCTGGCATCTGTGTTCAAAAAGCATGTTTAGTATGAATGGATAAGAAAATTCTTTCTTGCCTCCTGTGTATTCATATCCAAAGATTTTTGCAGAACAGGGACAGAAAACAATAAAGAACATCTGATTTGATGGGTAAAGATCAATTATGATTTGGGCAATATGGTTGTTGTTGTTGTTAAGTGCCGTGGAGTCAGTTCCGACTCATACCGACCCTGTACAGGGTTTCCAAGGTTGTAAATCTCTATGGGAGCAGAAAGCTTCATCTTTCTCCAGCAGAAAAGCTGGTAGTTTTGAACTGCTGACTTTGCAGTTCACAGCCCGATTCGTAACCACTACGGTAAGTTTTTCTTTCAACTTGACTGGGCCAGGACTCACAGTGGTTCGGCAGTTAAGACATCGTAATGATATCTAAAAAAACATATTAACCTCCATGATGAGATCTGTTATGAGCAGCCTATCAGTTGATTAGAAGTTTACTTGGGGGTGTGGCTTTTATCTTATAAGATAAAAATTGAGAAAGAAATGAACAGAGAAAGAAGGACCTACTGCCACAAAGAAAGAAGCGTCAGAAGTAGAGTGTATTGTCCTTTGATCCTGGAGTCCCTGCACTGTGAAGCTCCTAAATTCAGGGAAAGATTGATGACAAGACGTGGACATCTCCAAGGAATGCTGAGCCTACAGATGCGGAAAGGAGACAAGGACATTTCTCCAGAACCAGTGCCCTGAATTAGGACTTCTAACCTCCCAAGGTCTAAGAGAATCTCTGTTTATTAAAGCTATTATAGGACACTGGATATCTAAGGTTGGATTTGGTACCAGATGTGGAGTGCTGCCCTCACAGATACCTACAATGTGGAAGCAGTTTTGAAGTTGCATGATGAGTAGAGGCTGGAAGAATACTCAGGTACTTAACAGCAAATGCACAGATTGTCTTGAAAAAACTGTTGGTAGAATTATGGATGTCAAAATCCATACTGATAAGGGTTTAGAAGGAAGTGAGGAGCACTGTAACATCAGAGACACCGCAGACAGTGAATAGCATTGGCAGAGAAATTCCAGCATCAAAACCAGGAGAAATCAATTTCTGTTGGTTAAAGGCATCTACTTGTTGTATTTCTGTTATTGCAATAGTAGTTAACTATGAGAAAAAGAGAAATTTGTCCCTGCCCTTACTTCTTTGGGAGTTAGATGATATATCCAAAACTCTGGAAATAAGATTTTTTTTTCTGATTGAACACTAAGTTTATGGAATGGTTCCTACTACATTAAGCACTAGCCAGGTCTGAAATATGCAGAAATAAATACAATAACAATAGTTTTCACAACTTAAAGGTGCTTTTGTTTGTTTGCATGTTTTTTAACAAAATGATCTCAGACATTCTATTGTCCTTGTCTTCTCATCCCTTTTCAGGTAATGGTTTGGAAAATGGATTGGAGAGTCTCAAGAGTGGATGTTAGCAATCCTATCAGAGACAACAGCAGCAGTATCGGGGATTTATGATGAAGTCCTTAATGCATCTGGCCACAGAGCAAATAGGAAGAAGATACAATTAAATATATTTTTGAATTACAGTTGAAAAAATCTGAATAGTTTGGGGAGAAACAAAATAATAAAAAGCATTTGATAGAGATTTGTTCCTAGGTTTTATACCTGAGCTAACAAATAGATATTATCATTTACTGATAATGGGAATACTGGGAGATAAAAATCCTTTGTGGGGGAAGGGTAATGTATACAATATGCAAATCACTTTTGCCCTTTTCTTTTTAGGAATATTATTTATGATGCTTAATACATCAAATGGAGTCATGATGTGGTGCTATGGGTTAATGTGCTGGACTGCATGGTCAGTTTGAACCGCACGGTTGGTGGTTAAAGTTCACCAGCTGCTCCTTGGAAACCCTATACAGGGTTGCTATGAGTTGAAGCTAAAGTTTAGGAAGAATTGTTTTGAGTCTTGGTGTTGGAATAGAGTTTTAAAGGTACCATGGAATTCCAGAAGAATAAACAAATCTGTGTGGCAGAAAGTACAACCAGAATGTTCCTTAGAATACAAGATTACCAGACTTTGTCTCTCATACTTTGAACATTTTATCAGAAGGAACCAATCCCTGGTGAAGGACTTTATGCTTGGTAAAGTGGAGGGTCAGCAAAAAAGAAGTAGACCCCCAACAAGATGTATTTGCACAGTGGTGGCAGCAATGAACTCAAGCAAAGCCGTAATTGTGAAAATGACACAGGACACAGGGTCAGTATGGGTCAGAAACGACTTGATGACACCTAACAACAACCAAGTTTAGGAAGGGCGTAAATGTTTGTGTATTATTTTAAATCTCAAAAAATCAGAATTACAGAGCTAGATGGTAGTTTAAGTAATTTTTAAGATTATTATTCCTTGGAAGAATACGTCCGTACGATAGCCCTGACAAGTTATAAGTTAATGCTTACGAATTTCCTAGAATTTGAAGTTCACTCTCTGTGACAAAGTTTGATTGAGATTACTTATTTGGGTCGTAAAAATTGACATAATTATTCTTTCTCATGATAATGCTGTAGACATTTGAAGTCAGTGACCACGATCTTTCTTTCCAACCATTATATATATATATATATTCGTTGTTGTTGTTGTTAAGTGCCGTCAAGTCAGTTCCGACCCATAGAGACCCTGAACAGAGTTTCCTAGGCTATAAATCTTTACGGGAGCAGAAAGCGTCTTTCTCCCACAGAGCAGCTGGTAGTTTTAAACTGCTGACCTTGTGGTATATATATATATATATATATATATATATATATATATATATATATATATATATATATATATACAGAGAGAGAGAGAGAGAGATTGAGAGAGAGTCCTGGTGTGGCGCTGTGGGTTAATGTGTCAAACTACAAAGTTGTTTGAACTGCAAGATCAGTGGTTCAAGCTCACCAGTTGCTCCTTGGAAACCCTATACAGGGTTGTTATGGGTCGGAATTGACTTGATCTTGACAGCACTTAACAATAATATATATCCATAGATCCTTTCAGTCTTTTCATATATTTCAAGATGTGTTGCATTGATGTTAAGACATACATTTTTTTTATGGTCATGTGACATTTGGTTAAAAGAGATTTTTGGAATACATTCTAGATAGGAACAAATCACTGTATGATACCAAGGGAAATTTTTGGATGACAGACATAAATAAATATTCTTCAATATTTTTGTTGTTGTTGAGTGCTATTTTGAGTCAGTTTCAAGCCATAGCAACCCTGTATAAGGTTTCTGAGGAGCAGCTGGTGAGCTTGAACTTCTGACCTCGCAGTTCAAACTGATTTTACGTCCTAGCACATAAACCCACAACATCACACCGGGACTCATACACATTCTTAGCACCACTATAAATGCACAGTTATTTTCCAAATTGTGGGGAGGTGAAGTAATGCTTTGCTCTTGAACTATAGGACTTTCTCTCATATTTTAACTTTTCTCTCCATATTCATTCTTTCTTTTCCTCATGGGAAATATGAGATGCTTATCCAATGATCTATATTTTACAGCTGGGCAAAAACACTGATAGAAATTAATGTTATAAAGCTTTCCTGTCATGTCATGCGTTTCTTTTTCTCCATGTATAGAGCAAACCAGCTGGGCTCTACAGGTCTGACTGTTGTCAGATTACCTCTGTGTTTTATCTCTTCTTGGGTCAGGGAGGCAGACTTATGTGTCTCACTCATGCAGCTGGCTGGTTAATGAACTGAATGTCCACTCATCAGATATTTTATTAGTTCACTCTCTTTTTGCAAACATGTCTGAATGTATGGATTTCAATTTAAAAAATGAACCAAACCCACTGCCATCGAGTTGATGTTAGTAATAGTGAAGCCATATAGGGTTTCCAAGACTGTACATCTTAAAAGTAGTCCAGTGCTTATCATATCCTTGTTGTTAGGTGTCATTGAATCAATTCTGACTCATAGTGACACTATGCACAATAGAATGAAATAATGCTCAGTCTTGCACTCTCATCACAACCATTGTTAATGTCTGAACCCATTGCTATTGCCACTATGTTAATCCACCACTTTTGGGAACCTTCTCTTTTTGTCTGATCCTCCACCTTACCAAGCATAGAGATTTAAAAAGCATGGTTGAAAGATGAGGTCAACTTTAGGTCTAAGCCATATTCGTTTACTCCCCCATTCACTGGAGCTCCACAAAGAAAAATTCATGTATTCATGCAGTGATTTAAAAATAGGTATTTTACTGGCTCTTTTGTTAATCTTCTTTTAACATCTAGGACATTCTTCAAAACTGCCAAACAGAATAATGGTGAAGAGTACTCCAATTTCCCCAACAAATATGAAACATTATTTTCCATCTTTCACCAGAGAACTTCATTGATGAAGCTTCTTAATTTACACAGATTCACATTGATTTCCTTGCTCTGTTTTTTCTATATTCACAGCCCATAACTGTAGGCTATCATACTAAATTATATCAGCCTTAAAAATGATCATAATTGTTTCATGTCCCTTAATTAAATTATAACATCATTGAAGATAGAATTAGTTATTACATGTGAATACCTTTTGAGAATCCTCTAGTATATAAACATGGAGCTGACTCCCTACTGAATGTCCACACAAACTTCTTGGCATTGTAAAAAAAAAAAAAAAAAAAATCATCGATTCATGATTTATTCATAAGCTTCCCAGGTAATTCAGCTTTTTAATATGTAAATGGTAGTCGCATATACAAAGCTATACACTAGCAAATGGAAGGCATCAATAAAATGAATCAAGCTCAAAAACCACCTTTGCAGATTTAATTTTAGAAATTACTCTGTTTGAAAAAGTCTAAAGAAGCTTATTATTTGTTTGTTTTGAGGTAAGCACAACATGTCCTCCAGTCCTTTTCCCTTCTTCCACTCTGTATGTTTCTCACTCACTACACTGACCTATTAGCTACACACCATCTCCTTTGTTTTTCATTCCTGTATTACATGACATGCCGCATACGTCTAGTTCACAAAATAGAAATCATCAAAACTTATATTTTGAGCAAAAAATGAAACCGTTTTAGCTGGGGAAGTAGATATATCAATTTAAGTGGAAGATTTTTGACAGTGTAATTCAAATTAAGTCCACTTTGTTCAATTAGAGAGAATCTGAGAGGGGTTGTAGGTGGATGAGTGGTGGGTAGGATGGCATATTAGAGGCAAACAAATGCACTTCTCCATATTAAACATATCTCTGGATATTTTTGGTTTACAAAAGCAACATCATCATAACAATTCGCTAATTTATGTTCCCTCAATGCATAGAGAATTACTCACTTTCTTTATATATTGCTTTTTCTTTGCTTTTTGGCTGGATCTTGAGAGTCCTGAGAGATTGCCGGGAGAAAGAGATGGAATTTTTAACTCTTTTCCAACTTTAGAGTTGGCTAAAGATTGTTAGTCATGATTCATTTAATGAAGCTTTTGCTAAAAGGCTAGATCAATATTTAATAGCATTGGTATTCTCAGTACCTAGATTGCTATATTTAAGATGAGAAAGCCTGTATCCAACAATATTTTTAAGCATCCTTTTTTTTTTTTAATAACCAGAGTTCAACTACAATATTACACAATATTCCAATAGTGTTTATAAACTGCCTATTGCTCATCTGATAAACTGTTGAAACCTCTTAGACCATGTCACTTAGATACCCTTCAAGCTCAACCCATGACTCAACTTTCAGCAATGTTAGGCAAATTATAAGATAACAGTAACACCAGGGAGGTACACCTCCCTTGGAATAATCAATCATACAAGGTCAAAAAGGCAGCATTTTCACAGGGATAATGCCAGACATTCCTGGCGTGGCATAGGATCAGCACTGGACTGCCAGCCACAAGCTCAGTGGTTCCAATCTACAAGCTGTTCTTTAGAAACCTTGTTGGGTTGCTATGAGTTAGAGCCAACTCGATTGCACAATAACAAAGCTCAGAATGGAGGAAACGATAGGAAAGAAAGAAAAGACAGATGAGAAATATAGGGTGAAAGTGGAAGTGTACTATTACATTGTGGGATTATAACAGTATAACAAAACATTTGTTGGTGGTGGTGTTAAGCGCTATTGAGTCAATTCCAACTCATAGCAACCTTATAAAAGGCTTCCAAGGAGCAACTGGTGCATTTTAACTGCTGACCTTGAGGTTTGAGGGCTTATCCCACAGCACCACACCAGGCATCTTTAACAAAGTGTAGTGTGCATTGGTGTCCTGGTATAGTGCTGTGGGTTGATCTGCTGGACTGCAAAGTTGATTTGAACCACAAAGTTGACAGTTCAAGCTCACCAGCCACTTCTAGGTAACCCTATACAGGGTTGCTATGGGTCAGAGCCATCTTGACTGCACTAAGCATGCATTGATTTTTTTAATGAAAAACCATTTGATCTATAGCTTTCACCAAAATTACAATCAAGTTTTTTGTTTGTTTTTTTTCTTAAATAATATTAAGAAGAACAATACCCTTTGCTTATGTGAAGTTAGATTGTGTCAATCTACATATTTGTTTGCTGTTAGGATGTTTGCAAGGAACAGGGTTTTAAACCTTTTCTCAACTGAGATCAGAACTTGTAACTTCATTCCACTACCAGGACCAAAGACTGACCTTTCCTCATTCAAAGCAGACAAAGACTATAGGGAATAAAGCTTCCACCAGCAACTTGCACTCAAGGTCCAGACTTGAGTGGAAAGGTGTAGCTTCTCAAGAAGGTAGATGGGTGCAATGAATGGTTCTTAAGCAGAAATATTGGAAAGATGTAAAAGATAAAGTAAGACAGAAAAGGGCATCCTCATCCTAAAACCAAAGGCTGTGAAAATGATCTCTTCTCCACACTCTGTATAGTTCATTATTTAAAACTTTTGGTATTCCTATTTGATATTTACTTAACTGACAATGAAAGGACTCCATTGATGGCTTTCTCCTCTGGTGTGGCTGGTAGGTGGTGGTGGTAGTGTGCCAAGGAGTTGATTCCAACTCACTGAGCCCCTATGTAGGGTTTGTGAGGCTGTAATTCTTTGCGGGAGCAGAAAGACTCATCTTTCTTCCATGGAAAACGTGGTAGTTTCCAACTTCTGACCTTAAGGTTAGCAGCCTGACTCAGTCAGACCATAGAAAAATTGATGCATTTGAGTTATGGCGTTGAAGGAGAATATTGAAAGTCTCATGGGCTGCCAAAAGAACAAATGGATCTGGGTTGAAAGAAGTGCAGCCAGAGTGCTCCTTGGAGGCCAGGATGGCCAAACTTCGTCTCTCATACTTCGGATATATTGTCAGGAGAGACCAGTCACTGGAGGAGGTATCATTTTTGGTAAGCTCAGAGAAAAAGAGGAAGACCCCCAGCGAGATGGATTGGCAAATTGGCAACATCAATGGGTTCAAATGTGGCAACAATTGTGAGGTTAGCCCAGGACCAGGCAGTGCTTTGCTCTGTGTGCATAGGGTCACCATGAGTCGGTACCAACTCAATAACACCTAACATCAACAACAATTGTTTGCTTTAAAAAAATAGCAATTGTTCTTAAAAATCATCATTTTGAAGAGATTTAGTGTCTATCATTCGTTTACAGTGAGTACCAAGAGTATGGGAATATAGCAGACTTGATATTTTACATATTTACTTCCTTAAAATACATGAAATACATAACATATTTGATAGTGTCTATTGTGGAATTCCCGTATGACTCTGTAGGAAAAGCAATGGACTGGTAACCACAGAATCAGCAGTTCAAAGCTACCAACCACTCCTTGGAAACCCTATACAGGGTCACTATGAATCATAACTGACTGGACAGCACTTAGCAATAACAATTGTGTTCAAAGGTCTTACATCTACTATGTCCACTATTGAGGAATTTTATCTTCATGTATAATACATTTGATTAGTATTTGATAGAGCTATGAATTTCTAAGCACTTTCTAACCATTGGCTATTTCACTCACTACTCCATATTTTATATATCTCTTAATTATTGTTTAGGTCCTAATTATATTTTTGACTTAATGAACATCACCTAATAAGTCTTAAGGAGTCCTGGTGCAGCACTGTGGGTTAAGCATTGGCCCATAAGGTTGGTTTGAATCTCAAGGCTGCACTTCAAACTCACCAAGCACCCCTTGGAAACCTTATACAGGGTAACTATGAGTCAGAACCGACTCTATGGCACTTACTACAACAATATGTCTTAGAATAGTCAGACTTATGGATATGAATTTGATATAGCACAAATCCCTACAGGAAAATGCTAAAATAATAAAAAAACAATCAAATGCCTAAAATATCTTAGAAAGTAAATAGGTGAAACAGATTGGAGTAGGGCCATATGGAGTACAGGAGTCTAGATGGAAAAGGAGAGCAAGTAGCTCATCTAAAAGGCAAAATGAAATATTACTTTGTTTTTGCTCATTATCATCATGGTTAAAATATAGGGACAATTTTCTTAGATTTACCAAATTTTGAGGATAAAATAAAAATCCAGATCTATGAAAGGACTTCAAAAATTTTGTGGAAAAAAATCCATTACCTTTTAGTTTCTTTTTCCCATGAACTTTTTTGAAACTCCCTTGTAGAGGTGGAATCTTCCTAGTTTTAAATGTTGGTGGAGACCATATCAAACATGTATAAGACTCATTTGGTCTATTTGCTTCCATTGTGAGCTAGTGATCAAGAGCATTGTGCAATTAGCAAACATACACTCAGAATAACAATGCTTTCTTGTTCATTGATCACCAAAATCTCTCCTATATCTAGATATGCACTTGAAATTATCCCCAACATATACTTCAGGCAGTCCCTACAAACTATTAAGAGATGGTGGGAAAGATGAATTCTAGCCACAATCTTAGGTTGTATGATAGAATCTATTAAAATGTTAATAAAGAAATAGGCCAGACACTCAATTAGTGTACTTAATTAAATAATTAGAGGTACTAAGACCCTTATTTACAAGATATTAAGCACGACTTACCAGTTGAATAAGATAATCAAAGACTGAGATGTAATTATTAAATTTAGTGTCTGGCCCATTTCTTCATTCGTAGTGTAGTGGTTACAAGTCAGGCTGCCAACCTCAAGGTCAGCAGTTTAAAACTACCAGTAGTTACGCAGGAAAAAGATGAGGCGTTCTGCTCCCATAAAGATGTATAGCCTCAGAAACCCTGTGCAGTGTCACTATGAGTTGGAATAAACTCCACAGTACTTAACAACAACAACAACAACATCATACAATCTAAGATTGTGGCTACAATTCATCTTTCCAACCAACTCTTAATAGTTTGTAGGGGCATGCTAAATATCTTTGTTAATTAGAGGCACTAAGACCCTTATCCACCACATGACTGTCAGTTTGTCTTACTGTGGTGGCTTGTGAATTGCTGTGATTCTGGAAGCTATGCCACCAGTATTTTAAATACCAGCAGGGTCACCCATAGAGGGCACCTTTCAGATGAGCTTCCAGACGAAGAGAGACTAAGAAGGAGTGACGAACTGCTTCCAAATATTTAGTCACTGAAAACTTTATGAATAGCAGAAAAACACTGTCAGATATAGTGCCCAAAAAGGAGCCCCTCAGGCTGGAAGTCACTCAAAAGATGACTGGGGAAGAGCTGCCTCCTCAAAGTAGAGTTGACCGTGATGACGTGAATGGAGTAAAAGCCTGTGGGAGTAAAGTTCTTGGAACTTTCATTTCCTGATGGGGCACAACTCAAAATGAAAAGAAACAGCTGTAAACATCCATTGAAAATTGGATCATGGAATGTGCGAAGTATGAATCTGGGAAAATTGAAAGTTGTCAGAAGTAAAATGGAATGCATAAACATTGATATCTTAGGCATTAGCTGAAATGGATTGATATTGGCCATTTTGAATCTGACAACTATATGGTTTACTATGCCAGGGATGACAAATTGAAGAGGAATGGTGTTGCATTCATTGTCAAAAAGAACATATCTAGACCAGTCATGAGGTACAACACTGTCTGTGTTAGGATAATATACATGCTCCTACAGGGAAGACCAGCTAATATCACTGTTATTCAAAATTATGCACCAATTTCAGCCAGTGAGGATGAAATAGAAGAATTCTACCAACTTCTCCAATCTGAAATTGAGCAAACATGCAATCAAGATGTATTGATCATAAACAGTGATTGGAACGCAAAGGTTGGGAGCAATAAAGAAGGACTAGTAGTTGGAAAATATGGTTTTGGTGATAGAAAAGATGCTTGAGATCACATGATGGAACTCTGCAAAATCAATGATTAGTTCATTTCAGATATGTTGTTTAGACAGCATAAGAGACAACTATACACATAGATCTCGCCAGATGGAATACATAGAAATCAAATTACTATATTTGTAGAAAGAGACAATGGGAAAGTTCCATATCATCAGTGAAAACAAGGCCAGGGGAAGATTATGGAACAGGCCATCAAGTGTTCATATGCAAATTCAAACTAAAGCTGAAGAAAATGAAAACAAGTCCACAAGAGTCAAAATATGACCTTGACTATATCCCACCTGAATTTAGAGATCATCTGAAGAACAGATTTGATACATTAAACACTAAAGACTGATGACCAGAAAAGTTGTGGGATGACACCAAGAACATCATACAGGAAGAAAGTAAAAAGTCATTAAGAAAGAAGGAAAAGGTCAAAATGGATGTCAGAAGAGCCACTGAAACTTGCTTTCCAGGAGAGAGATGCTAAAGCAAATGTAAGAAATGAGGAGGTCCAAGAGCTGAAGAGAAAATTTCAAAGATCAGCTCAAGAAGATAAAGCCAAATATTACAACAAAATGTGCAAAGATCTGGAGTTAGAAAACCAAAAAGTTAGAACATGCTCAGCATTTCTCAATCTGTGTTAGGATAATATACATGCTCCTACAGGGAAGACCAGCTAATATCACTGTTATTCAAAATTATTAAAGAAAAAAATTAAAGAAAAATTTAATTAAAGAAAAAAATTCAAGCCTTAACTTTTGTTATTGAAAGATTAACTGGTCAAATCATTGAATGATCCAGAAAGCATCAAAAGAAGATGGAAGGAATACACAGACTCACTGTACTGAAAGGAAATGGCTCAGTTCAACCATTTTAAGAGGTATAATATGATCAAGAGCCTATGATACTAAAGGAAGAATCCCAAGGTGCATTGAAGGAATTAGCACCAGGAATTGATGGAAAAAAAATTGAAATATTTCAAGAAAGTGAGGTGGCACAGGAGGCACTCACTCAGCGATGCCAAGAAATTTAGAAGACAACTATCTGGCCGACTGATTGGAAGAGATCCGTATTTGTGCCCATTCCAAAGAGAGGTGACCCAACGGAATGTGGAAATCATCGGACAATCTCTGATATTCCATGCAAGTAAAGTTTTACCAAAAGTAATACAGAAACGGCTACAAGCATACATTGACAGAAAACTTCCAGAGGTTCAAGCTAGATTCAGAAGAGGCTGTGGAATGAGGGATATCATTGTTGATGTTTGATGGCTCTTGGCTGAAAGCAGAGACTATCAGAAAGATGTTTACCTGTGCTTTATTGATTACACAAAGGCTTTTGATTGTGTGGATCATGACAAGCTATGAACAACATTGCGAAGTATGAGTATTCTGGAACACTTAATTGTGCTCATGAGGAATCTGTACATAGACCAAGAGACAACTGTTTGAACAGAACATAAGAACACTGAATGTTTAAAATTAAGAAAGGTTTGTGACAGGATAGTATACTTTCACCATACTTATTCAACCTGTATGCTGAGCAAATAATCTGAGAAGCTGGGTTCTATGAAGAAAAATGTGGTATCAGGATTGGAGGAAGGGTCATTAACAACCTGTGATATGCAGATGATATTTTTTACTGATGAAGATCGGTATCGATTGTATATCAATGTCAAGAAAACAATAATCCTTACCACTGGACCAATAAACAACATTCTTATCAATGGGGAAAAGACTGAAGTTGGCAAAGACTTCATTCTTCTTGGATCAACTATCAACACTCATGGAAGCAGCAGTCAAGAAATCAAAGGACGTATTGCATTAGGCAAATCTGCTTCACAAGATCTTTTTAAAGAGTTGAAGATCAAAGATGTCAGCTTGAAGACTAAGGTGCGCCTGACCCAAGCCGTGGTATTTCCAATAAACTTATATGCATGCAAAAGCTGGACCATGAATAAGGAAGACTGTACAAGAATTAATGCTTTTGTGTTATGGTGTTGGCAGACAATATTGATAGTGCCATGGGTTGTCTAAAGAACCAACAGATCTGTGTTGGAAGAAGTACAGCCAGAGTGCTCCTTGGAGGCTAGGATGGCCAAACATTTTCTCTTATACTTCAGACATATTGTCAGGAGTGACCAGTCTCTGGAGAAGGATATCATGTTTGCTAAGATGGAGGTTCAGAGGAAAAGAGGAAGACCCCAGCGAGATGGATTGGCCAAGTGGCAGCATCAATGAGCTCAAGCATGGCAACAATAGTGAGTTTGGCCTAGGATCGGGCAGTGTTTTGTTCTGCTGTGCAAAAGGTCGCTATGAGTCGGTCCAGACACCTAACAACAATAACAAGACCCTTATAAAGTAGGATGGAAATTGTGTCTATATTGATTAAAGAAAATAAATGTTCAGAGATGTTAAGTGAGTTGCCAAAGATAATGCATCAAGTTATTGTTGCTGTTTTTGTTGTTGTTTAGTGCCATTGATTAGGTTCCGACTCAAAGTCACTCTATATAAGGTTTCCAAAGGTTTGCACTGCAGACCTTGTGGTTTGCAGTCCAGTGCTGACCCTATAGACCCACACCAATAGTCCTCCATTAAGTAGAGACATTTAAAAAAGAGTAGTTTTGGTCACATGGACTTTTTATTATAATCATAATCATAGTAATAATATAGAAGAAAAATTTACAAGAAAAGAGGAATTCAGTTGACATTGTAATAGCAGAAAAAAGCAGTGAAAGATTCTAATAAGGGATTAATTAACTTCCAAAACCAAACCTGTTGCCATGGAGTGAATTCCAACTCATAGTGACCCTGCAGGAGTTTCCTAACAACCTGAATCCCACATGATGCTCCTGGGGCATAGCCCAGAGCTTAGCCACTGAACCACCAGGACTCCTCAGTTCACTTCCATTCCCCTTAATTGTCATATGCAAATGCGGAAGACCATGCCTGTGACTGCAGAATGAGCCCTGATGTGGTGCTATAGTATAAGCACTGGGTTGGGAGTTCAAACCCACCAACTGCTCTCATAAAGCCCTATGCAGGGTGGTCATGAATTGAATACACCACTTATCTGTTCAGTTTGTCATACTGTGGTGGCTTTTGTGTTGCTGAGATGCTAGAAACTATGCCACCAGTATGTAAAATATCATCTGGGTACACATACAGTGGACAGGTTTCCCTGAACCTCTAGGCTAGGAAAGACTAGGAAGAAGTAGAAGCAGAATATTTTTGAATGCTTGTTGTTTTTGTTGTGAAGTGTCATAGAGTCGGTTCTGACCTATAGTGACCCTGTACAGGGTTTCTGAGGTGCAGCTGGTGTGCTTGAACCACTGACCTTGTGGTTCAAATGACTTTGCTGTCTGGAGCATTAACCCACCAGGACTGTGAATGCTTAGCCACTGAAAACCTTATGAATAGCAGTGGAACTCTATCAGATAGTAGATGCACGTGAGAGTTGAACAATGAATAAGGAAAACTGTAAAAGAAATGATGCATTTGAGTTATGGTGCTGGAGACCAATATTAAAAGAACCATAGACCACTAGAAGAACAAACAAATTTGTGTTGAAAGAAGTACAACCAGAATACTCCCTAGAAGCCAAAATGGTGAGACTGTGTCTCTCATACTTTTGGACATATTGTCATGGAGAAGGACTTCATGTTTGATAAGGTGGAGGGTCAGCAATAAAGGAGTAAGACCCCCAATAAGATGGATTGGCACAGTGTGGACATCAATAGGCTCAAGCTTAACAATAGTTGTGAGGATGGCATAGGACTGGGCAGTGTTTCATTCTGTTGTACATAAGGTGGCTATGAGTCAGAATTGATTCAAAGGCACCTTCCAGAAAACAAGAAGTGAATTAGATCTAACTTGAAGGCTCACAACAAGAACAATCTGCTTTTAGAGTAAGCCTGTAACACTGGTGGTGGGTGACTGAGAGTTAAGGTTTTATGTCAGCTTGACTAGGGTAGGATTCATTGTGGCTTGAAAATTGAGATGTAGCTCATCCCTATGCTGTGATTTTATATGACAAACCAATGAGAGAATTAACGGTGGGGCGATATTAGTGATTTTGTGTCATTGAGTCAGTTCCAGCCCTTAGAAGACCCTGCATAGGATTTCCGATGCTGTAACTCTTTACAGGAAAAAAAAAAAAAAAAAAAAAAAAAAGCTTCATCTTTTTCCCACATAGTAGCTGGTAGATTTGAACTGCTGACCTTGCAGTTAGTAGCTCAACGCATAATTCACCACGCTATCAGGGGTTCTTTGTTGTTGTTGTTAAGTGCCTATGAGCCAATTCCAACCCTGTATAGGGTTTCCAAGGAGCGACTGCTGAGCTTCTTGTGATTTAAAATGCCAACCTTGTAGTTCAAACCAAATTTTCAGTCCAGTGCATTAACCTGTAGTGCCATATCAGGGATCCTTGTTGATGTTAAGGGCCATCTAGTTAGTTTCAAATCATAGCGACCCTGTGTAGGATTTCCTAGGAGCGGCTGGTGAGGTTGAACCACTGACATTGCAGTCAAGCACAATAACTCATAGTGCCATTTCAGGACTCATTACATACACCACCCTGATTGGATTTATGGAGATTCCCAAAGGTGTGGAATGCAAGGTTTTTTTTTGTTGTTGTTGTTATATTTTTTAATTTTACAAGAGATAAAAAAGAAGAGAGACTTGAGCAGAGAAGATGGGACTTGCTACCACTAAGATAGAAGAGGCCAGAGTGAAGTGTGTCCTTTGGGCCTGGGATCCTTGCACTGTGAAACTCCTAGATCCAGAGGAAAGTTGATGCCAAGACGCATGGCGTACTCCAAGGAATTCTGGGCCTACAGATAATGAAAGGACATAAGGACCTTTCTCCAGAGTCAGTGCTATGAATTAGGAATTCTAACCACCCAAATTGTTGAAGAATAAATCTCAGGTTCTTAAAGTCATCCACTTGTGATGCTTCCGTTATAGCAGCATTAGATAACTAAGATAGTGACCATTCCTCTACTCTGTGATACTTGTGTCATACTCTCTGTGTTGGCTGGCATTAGCCAGTGTTACAAAGTAAGAAGAGTTCTTCTATCCATAGCTGGTCAGTCTCAGAGAAGGCAGTGCTTTCATTGTTGTATCTGACTGTATTTCTCACCTGGGTAATTGCATGACCTGCTAGAATATCATCGTGACTATCAAAATACTATTCTTCAGTAAGTTCAGAAAATAATTATGTGGCTTCCTTCCCCATATATAATGGGGAGAATTTCCCCTTGGGGACATAATCACATTTGATCCTTCCAACAAAAAGAAGTTGCTCTAGACTCCCATTACTATTCTCCAATTACAATGCTGCTGGATGATGGAAATGGTTAATAGTCATGTTAATAATTGGTTGGAGGGAAGTTTTGCCTGACACAAGCCATCATCGTATTTTCAGTAGCTTCATATGCATGTGAAAGTTGAACAATGAATAAGGAAGACTGTAGAAGAATTGATGTATTTTAGCTATCATGTTGGAGAATAATATTGAAAGTACCATGAATTGTGAGAACAAATAAATTTGTGTTGGAAGAAGTACAGTAGAATGATCTTTGGAGACTAGTTTGACCTATCTTCATCACTCGTACTGCAGGCATATTATCAGGATGGACCAGTCCCTGGAGAAGCACATCATGCTTATTAAAACGGAGTGTCAGCAAAAAAGGGGAAGAACCCCAGCAAGTGGCAGCAACAATGGGCTCAAGCTTAACAATGATTGTGGGGATGGCCCATGATCAGACAGTGTTTCCTTCTGTTGTGCATAGGATCACTATGAGTTCGAACCACCTCAATGGCACCTAACAATAACAACAATGACATACAGATTGCTTTACATTTGATTATCACAAAAACCTTCTTAAATGAACAAAGCATCTAGTGTAAGAGGTAGAAAGATCAATCCCTGCATTCTTAAACAGTTAAATGTCAAATCAAATCAAATAAAAGCAATAGCAAAGGACAGTAGTTACAATTCGGGAACTCAGTGAGGGGTGGATGTCTTAAGCCAAATGCTGACAGACATGAGAATCATACAAATATTATTTGGCTGCTACAACACCACACAACTACCCACTCAGTTCAGTTGAGAAAATTTTGGATTTTAGAGTTATTTCTTTTAGAATAATAATCTTTATGGTTACCAAACATGACTAAAGTAGAACTAGTCAATTGCTTATGCTGACCTTCAGTGATCAGGGTAAGTGTCCAAGGAATTTGAAACATTCTTTAACCTACATTTTAAGAATCTACATATGTAGTGAAGGAGCTCTGGTAGCACAGTGGTTACAAGTTGGGCTGCTAACCTCAAAGTAAGCAGTTTGAAACTACCAGCAGCTCCATGGGAAAAAGATGAGGCTTTCTGCTCCCATAAAAATTTACAGGTTCAGAAACCCTATATAGGGTCACTATGAGTCAGAACCAACTCCATGTCATATCACCACCACCACCATATATGTAGTGAGATTCTTTAATTGTGTGATAGTCCTGTATTTTCACCATATTAGTAAAGAAGATATTTAATTCATTTCTCTGTCATTCATACAAATAATTGTGCTGGTTAGAAAGTAATGTTGGCTACCTCGATTCACTCCCAATATTACTACACAGATGTTCCGATATTCATTTGTGCAAACTATTAAGTTCCACTTAACAGAAAAAAATGTATTTTAATATTCTGAACATATATACCCAATATTACTTGAATGCACTCTTACCCAGAGTGCTTGTTCTGTAAGTCCACATAATAAACATTTTGACATTTCTTTTCATAACAAAACATTTAACTGTCTATCCTGAAATTGCCATCACTATATTACTAACTCAGAGGATCATTAAACCCTTAATGATTTATTCATCTGTTCATTTATCCATCCAACCAGCTATGTATCTATTTATCCATTTATTCATTCATATTATCACTCAAAAAGACTTACTGAGTGCTAGATAAAAGGAGTCCTGGTGTGGCGATGTAGAATAAGTGCTTGACTGCTAACTGCAATATTGACAGTTCAAGCCCAGCACATGCTCCTCAAAAACCCTATTACAGGGCTCCTATGAGTCCGAATGAAGGAGCTCTGGTAGCATAGTGGTTACGAGTCGTCCTACTAACTTACAGGTCAGCAGTTCAACACTCACAGCTATTCTGTGCGAGAAAGATTAGGCTTTCTGCTCCCGTAAAGATTTACAACCTTAGAAACCTTATGCAGGGTTGCTATGAGTCGGAACCAACTCCAAGGCACACCACTACCACAACCACCATCACCATGAGTCAGCATTGTCTTGACAGTACACAATAACAAAGTTACAAGTTAGATCCTGGTGGCCCAGATGGTTTCTGTCTTAGAGAAAGCTATTGTATAATGCATACATCTCCACCAATGTGCTCTAGATATGTGAGGGTTGAATATATATGTATATATGTTATTGCTGTTGTTAAGTGCCATCAAGTCGGTTTCAACCCATACCAACCCTGTATGGGGTTTCTGTAGACACACACACACAGACACTTGAGGGTGAATCAAAAATTACCCTGGGTGCATAATTTATTTTAATCAACTTTTAGAAAAGACAAATATATCATTTTTTGACACAATCTCCTTGCTTTTCAATACATTTTGTCCATCTATCAATAAGCTTTCATATTCCCTTATTAAAAAAGGCTTTAGGCTGAGCTGAAAACCATGAATGCACTGCTGTCTTCACTTCTTCATCAGAAGTGAATCTTCATCCTCAAAGGGCTGCTTTCAGGGGACCAAAGAGGTGAAAGGCCAATAGAGCAAGATCAGGACTATAGGGAGATGCTTTAGCTGCTCAAAACAAAGATTTTGCAGAGTGTCAACCAAGTGTTGTTGCTAGGTACTATGGAGTCGGCACCAACTCATAGCAACCCCATGCACAGCAGACTGAAACACTGCCCGAACCTGGGCCAACCTCACAACCAAGTGGGCAGAGGTATATGGAAATGAATTGTCATGCAAGATCACAACCCCCTTAGATAATAGTTCTTCACATTTAATCCAAAATTCAGGCTTCAATTCTTCAGTGAGCGTCTCACTGTAATGAGCACTGTTGATTGTTGAACCTTTTTTTTTTTGACGGTGTTCCTATACTGATCCTTGAGAATTCCAGAAAACTGTAAGCATCAATTTTCCAGCTTATGGTTGACTTGTTTTTTTTTTAATTTAAGTTTTTAATGTGAATTGAGTGATAGTTTTCATGGCAGAACATTGGTTGTGCACTCAATCAATCATATTTTGTTTCATTGTAATCATTACAATTCTCTCCACTCACAATCAGTTAGCAGTATTTGCCTCTATTTCTTTTCTTTTTCATAAACAAAAACACACAGGAACATATTCTCATTTAAACAACCAAAGGGCACATTTTGCAAGCCAGGTTCCTGCTTAACAGCACACAGTCTTCTCATTCCATGAGTCTAAAGTCCAGAGCTGCTACATCTCTCCATGCCATCACCTCTGTCTCTGGTGTCACTGTTTGTCTGGTCAGGATCCCACATTCTATTGGTGCTCTTCCCTCTTGCTGGTCCAACGGTCCTCTGTTCCTGGAATGGAAGAGTAAGTCGTCCTTCCTTTTTGTTGCATATGTTCTACATTTACAGCTATGGCAAGCACAATTAGTCATGCAAATAATTGCTCATTATTGAATCAAAAGAATCCTATTCCCATCTCCTTTCACCAAACCCATCTAGGCAAGATGAAAACAATTCAGTGGAGAGTCTACCTTGCCCCATTCATTCTGAAAATAAACTCCCTCTTGAAAACTTGTAATCCAGCCACTCTGTGCCTTTATAGCCCCTGCCTCCCATTTTAGGTATTCGTGTCTAAGTTGCCCATCCCTATCAACCCTGTGTACTGAGGATATAGGCTTAATCCTTGATGTGAAGACTCCCTTCCTCTATGTTGGTATTTTAAACTACTCTCCAACTCCTCCTTAGAAACCCGATACAGGTTCGCTATTGGTTGGAGTCAACTTGATGGCACTTAACAACAACAACACATCCATAAGTAAAGGTCAAGTTAATCAAATTGTAGCAATTTACACTTGCAGCCTGTATCAAATTTCTTTATCTTCCTCTAGTTGAGTTCTGCTCATCAAGCCATAGAAATTAGGTCAAATGGGTACTATCTGCAAGGTTGTGTGTTCTTACACGCCTCCCTCCCCTTCATATCAGCTGGGCACTTCACTCTCAGCTCTAGTCCCCAGTAGCTAGGTCATTGTCCATGGGCTCCGGAGTTCCCAAGTCTCCCCAAACTTCGGACCAACCAGATCTTCCTCTTCTCTGTCTCATCTCAAGGTTGGCAGGAGTCTATGGAATGTGGTTCAACTCAACCCATGCCTTCATTACTGCCTTTCCCCCACTTTCACACACAAGCAGACCATCAAGGTCACCAGTGAGCTTACAAGCCTGCTCATGTGTTCCCTCTGAGTTTCAGTCTTGGAAAGGGGTTGTCATGAAGGGCCTTGATGTTTCCCCAGGCAAACAACTTGCTTGCTCTTGTAATAGCCAAGGTCTATTCCCCCCCCCTCTCTTGGTGGTCTTTCTTTCAAAAAGTATCTTCTGTTCCTCTAGCCACTATGGGTTGGTCTTCAGGTCCTTTCAATAAGGAATGTCCCACTTTAGAAGGTCCTGGATGGGGCTCAAGATTCTACCTAATGCCCTATACTCAACAAAGGCTCCACAAGAAGCCTATTTCACTGGGCAAATGAAAAAAAAAAAAAAAAGAAACCCTTTTAGATATTCCAATCAGTTATAGTCTGAAGAAGGGCTTACAAGCTTTCTATAATCATATTTCTCAATATTCCCTTTTTATCCCACTGTGGTGTCTATTTTCCAATAGTAGGCAAAGGAACCAATATCCACAAAACAGTCTAGCACCTGAAAATTATTTTCCTTTTTTTACTTATTCAGACTGGAATCCTCATATGGCACTGTAAGTTAATGCACTGGACATCAAGGTCGATTTGAACCACAAGGTTGATGGTTCAAGCTCATCATCTGCTCTTTGGAAACCCCATACAGGGTCGCTATGAGTTGAAGCTGTCTCAAAAGCACTTAACAACAATAACACAACCCATTCAGACTATGCCTCAAACCCTGTATCACAATGCCCTGTTGTTCCTTCCAAGGTTGAGTATGCATCACTATTTACCTCTTGTCTCATTTAGCCCATGATGATGGTTGACTTTTGAACTTTATCTTTGTTGGCAACTGAGGATGTTTCCATTTCATAGTCTGCCATTTACTCTCTGGCTCATAGTGATGAATCCATGTCTTGTCACCAGTAATGATTTGTTTTAAAGAAACTATTACCTTCCTTAGAGTGTCAGTCTAAATTTTGTTTGCAGATGTCCAAACACTTCTGTTTATGATCTTCCATGAGTTATTTCAGTACCCATCTTGTACAACTTTTCAAAACCCAAGTCTGTCGTGGATTATTTTATAGGCAGAGCCATGATTGATTTGCAAATAATTGGCCACATAATCCACTGTCATGTACACACTCCATGTTGTCATCAGCTGTGGATGTGGACAGACATTTGAATACAACAGGAGCGGGGATAATTTTTGACTCACCCTTGTGTGTATATATGTACTGAATATGTATATTTATATGTGTAGATATATATATCGTTGCTGTTAAGTGCCATCAAGTTGGTTTCTGTATGGGGTTTCCAA